>NC_045434.1:94056262-94087139 GCF_002776525.5 Piliocolobus tephrosceles
TTTTTAGTAGAGACGGGGTTTCACTGTGTTAGCCAGGATGGTCTTGATCTCCTGACCTCATGATCCACCTGTCTCGGCCTCCCAAAGTGCTGGGATTACAGGCTTGAGCCACCGTGCCTGGCCGTTTCTTTTTTTTTTTGAGGTGGAGTCTTACTCTGTCACCCAGGCTGGAGTGCGGTGGCGCGTTCTCGGCTCACTGCAACCTCCGCCTCCTGGGTTCAAGTGATTCTTCTGCCTCAGCCTCCCAAGTAGCTGGGATTACACGTGCGTGCCACCACATCCGACTAATTTTTGTATTTTTAGTAGAGACGGGGTTTCACCAGGTTGGCAAGGCTGGTCTCGAACTCCTGACCTCAGGTGATCCGCCCACTTCAGCCTCCCAAAGTGCTGGGATTACAGGCATGAGCCACTGTGCCCGGCTGATAATCACTTTTTTTAGTGTTCTGTTACAAGTGCTTTATATGCATATTATAAAGACAGTGTTACAGGAGCTTGGTGTAAAAAGCACAATGCTCACTACTTCTCCTCCCTCACCATGGGAAGAAGGGATTTTTTCTTGGAGGAAACAGGAAAGGCCAGGGAATTACCACCCACAGAAGAGAGGACAGAGGGTAAGATGGTGGACTTGGTTCCATTGTGTTAAAGGAAACTGGGAGGGGCATGGCTGGGCTGCAGATCCACTGATGGCTGCTAAAATAGGACACTGAACCGAACAACATTAGGAATGGAGATGATACAGAGAGGCGGTTTTTTCTTAGAGTTACAAACCAAAGCAGAGTGAAGCTAAGAAGGGGGCTTCTTTCTGCTGGCACTATGTTCATGACTCAGAAGGCTTGCATTTTGGTGGCCAAGGCATGATCAACTCCCTGTAGCCGCCTACTACCACAGTAACTTTTTAGGGTTTCCTGACTGAGAATTTATTCAAAAGCCCTTGGCTTTTGGCAGTGCTTTCTCTCCTGTATCACAGAACCAATACTTGGTGAAAAAATACAATGAAGAGTTTCCAGTAGTTACACAGCCTGATTTCTGCTTTGCTTTTGCTTTGCTGAGAAGAGCTATAGTCACAGTCTCTCTCTCTCTCTCAATAAATTGTAGGAGAGGGGTCTGTGGTGTCTTGAGGAAGAAACGAGTGAAGCAGTAACTTCCCCAGGGTACTACTATTTGATTAATAAAAAAATGCTAAGCCAAGCGCGGTGGCTCACTTCTGTAATCCCAGCACTTTGGGAGGCTGAGGTGGGAGGATCACTTGAGGTCAGGAGCTTGAGACTGGCCTTGCCAACATGGTGAAACCCCATCTCTACTAAAAATACAAAAATTAGCCAGGCGTCGTGGCACACACCCATAATCCCAGCTACTCAGGAGGCTGACTCAGGAGTCAGGAAAATCTCTTGAACCCAGGAGGCAGAGGCTGCAGTGTGCCGAGATCGCATGACTGCACTCCAGCCTGGGCGATAGAGCAAGACTCCATCTCAAAACAAAAAATAGAGAAGAAGAAGAAAAAAAATTCTGTCACCAGATCTTTTCCCAATCAGTGTAGATTGGGTAGCCCGATCTAAATGCCTTCTCACCCTAATCCAGATTTCTCATGCAATGTTCCCATTTTTTTTTTCCTTTTGTATGCCCTTTTTGGAGACGCAGAACTCTTAATTCCACGGGCTATCTGAAAAGAAGAAACCTTAGGTAATATGTATTTGGCTCCCCCAGGTTTTCTCTTCCTTGCCTGCTTCAATGTCTTTATCACTGAAGAGAGTGCATCATTTGAAAAGACAGATATAGAAGGGGAAAGGGTGCTTAAAGTCCGGGGAATACAGAGGAGGTGCCCCTCCTGGGGCAGCCCCCCGGATTGGAAGAAGTGCTGGTTTTCTCTTGGTTTGTTGCTTTGTGCTGCCACCTAGTGTCCCAAGACCTTAAAATATCATACCTATATTTCATTCATTCAGATTCACTGATTCTTTCCATCTTTCAGCAAAATATATTAAACTTTCCCTCTGGCCAGCTATGAAGGCAAGTTGCCCTACCCTGCCAGTTGTTTCTAGGAATTCCTGTTGTCATTCTGTTCTAGACAGTTCCCTTGCTATCCTTTGCTTTCTGTGAAAAGTGACTTTAACCTTTCTCTGAATATTCCAGGTAAATTTAATTCTAGTACTTCTTGCTATGGTTCAGACTCATTCCCTTCTGTTAGTGTAAGTGGAGACTAGGTGCCCTGTAATCCCTTCCTAACAATCCATTTCCAGTCAAGGCTCTGGCTGGATGAGAGTGTCCACTGAAGACAGCAGGAGAGAGAAATGATACAGTGTGAGGTTAGACAATGCTGCCACCTATTTGACACTTTATAAAGAGGGTCTGTATATGTCAGAATATTTAATTTTTACAGCACTCTACTGAGGGTCACAGGGCATGTATTAGCATTTCCATTTCACAGGTGAGGAAACAGGCTAAAGAAAGTCAATAGCTGGGCATGGTGGCATGTGCCTGTGGTCCCAGCTACTTGGGAGGCTGTGGTGGGAGGATCACCTGGGCCCAGGAGGTTGAGGTTGTGGTGAGCTGAGATTGGGCCACTGCACTCCAGCCTGACAACTAGAGTGAGACCTTGTGTCCAAAAAAAAAAAAAAAAAAAAAAAAGGAAAAGAAAAAGAAAAAGATAAAAGAAAGAAAGAAAAGAAAGTCAAGCAATTGATTAACAGGGATGTAGTGGAAAAGCTGAGCAAGTAACAGGTTTCCTGGCTCTCATTCAGGGTGTATGTCTTTTTTTTTTCTTTTTTTCTTTTTTTGAGATAGAGTCTTGCTCTGTTACCCAGGCTGGACTGTGGTGGCACGATCTTGGCTCGCTGCAACCTTCGCCTCCCGGGTTTAAGTGATTCTCCTGCGTCAGCCTCCTGAGTAGCAGGGATTACAGGCGTGCACCACCATGCCCAGCTAATTTTTTGTATTTTTAGTAGAGACGGGGCTTCACCACGATGGGCAAGCTGGTTTCGAACTCCTGACCTCAAGTAATCCGCCCACCTCAGCCTCCCAAAACGCTAGGATTACAGGCGTGAGCCACTGCGCCCAGCGGAGGGTATGTCTTTACAGCAGGCTGTCCAAAATTAGAGAATGGAAACCTAGAATAGAGAGCTCCTACCAGGCAGGGAGGAGAAGACAGGCAGAGGGCAGCGGTGTCACAAGCCATGCTCCAGAGGGGAGTGGATATGGCCTGGAGAGTGAGGAGCGTTTTTTCCTGCCTGAGAGTTGAGTGAGGCTCCTTCTGTGGCACAAATGCTCCTCCTGGTGGCCGCACCAGGCTATGGCAGGGAAGAGGAACGGCAGGAGATCGGCTGGAGGGGCTGAGCTGGGTAGGGAAGAAAGTCCTGGAAGTAGCATCATTTAATCGACATTGATGTGAGTTTCCAGAAACGCAGGCATATTCATACTCAAGTGTAAACAGATAAAACCCAGTTTGAATGTATTTTATTTATTCCCATGATTACTATACCTAACATTTATTAAGCTCTTAATCTTTACTAGGCACCGTTCTAAGTGTTTTACTTGCATTGTATTTAATCCTCTCAGCTCCATGAGGAGGTTAACCAATGGGCATTGAATCGCACAAGCAGAAAGTGGTGGAGGCAGGACTTGAACCCCGATCTGCATGACTTCAAAGCCCAGAACATGACTTCCCTCTTCCCAGCATTCAGGACACAGCTGACTGTCAAAGTGGGCAGAATTTATTTATGTCAGAATCCAATGGAAAAAAAAATAGTCTCTCGTTTTAGGGGTATCCCTGATGTATTCCAGCTTTCAAGTACTGATTCCCTCCTAAAAGGCATTTCAGGTCAGAAATACAGCACAACAGCTCACCTGACAGAACCTGGAATGCAGAAGTGGAAGGATTAGCAAGAGTGGACTGAATGTTTGATTAAGTAGAATCAGTCAAACTAAAATTGGTACATTGTACATGGCTACTCTGGACACTGCTTAGTAGGGGAGATAATGTTCAAGATACAAAGATAACTAAGAAATAGTCCATATCCTCTGAGAACATAAAAGACTAGAGGGGGAGACAAACATTTACAAAAGTATCTCTGAGATGAGGAAAAATATGGTTTAAAAAAAGGCAGAGCTGGGCGCGGTGGCTCACGCTTATAATCCCAGCACTTTGGGAGGCCGAGACGGGCGGATCACGAGGTCAGGAGATCGAGACCATCCTGGCTAACACCGTGAAACCCTGTCTCTACTAAAAATACAAAAAAATTAGCCGGGCGCGGTGGCGGGCGCCTGTAGTCTCAGCTACTCAGGAGGCTGGGGCGGGAGAATTGCTTGAACCCGGGAGGCGGAGCTTGCAGTGAGCCCAGACTGTGCCACTGCACTCCAGCCTGGGTGATAGAGCGAGACTCCATCTCAAAAAAAAAAAAAAAAAGGCCAAAATACTAAAAGTGGGAGTTGGAAGAGGTAGACCTAAATGACTCCTTGGAAGATATGAAAGGGTTTTCTGGCCAGGTGTGGTGGTTCAAGCCTGTAATCCCAGTACTTTTGAAGGCTGAGGAGGGAGGATCTCTTGGGCTCAGGAGTTCGAGGTTGCAATGAGCTATGATTGCGCCAGTGCGTTCCAGCCTTAGTGAACAAGTGAGACCCTGTCTCAAAATTTAATTATTATCATTATTATTTTTTGAGGTGCAGTTTTGTTCTTGTTGCCCAGGCTGGAATGCAGTAGTGTGATCTTGGCTTACCGTGACCTCCACTTCCCGGGTTCAAGTGATTCTCCTGCCTCAGCCTCCCAAGTAACTGGGATTAGAGGCATGCGCCACCACACTCGGCTAATTTTGTATTTTTAGTAGAGATGGAGTTTCTTCATGTTGGTCAGGCTGGTCTCGAACTCCCGACCTCAGGTGATCCACCCACCTTGACTTCTCAAAGTGCTGGGATTACAGGCGTGAGCCACCACGTCTGGCAATTAATTTTTAAAATTAATTGAAAGGGTTTTCTGTGGAGGTGGCAGCTGAACTGGGCTTTAAGTATTGGTAGGATTTCAACAGACACATATGAGAGGGGGATTAGATAGGGAAGAAAGGGAATTACAGAGAAGCAATAGTAAGAACAAAGACTTGGGTCATGGGGGGAAGTGCAGGGCATGCTGAAAACTTGTGTTCTTGGCTAGATGGAATATAAGGTTCACCAAGGGCATAGGCAGGAGATAAGGCTGGATTGGAGGGTAGAGAGCCTTGGACACCAGGCTAAAGGGTTAGAACCCCACTCAGCAATAGGAATCATTTAGGATTTTCATGTGCAAGGAGTAATGTTTAAAAGTATGCTGTAGGCCAGGCACGGTGGCTCAAGCCTGTAATCCCAGCACTTTGGGAGGCCGAGACGGGCGGATCACGAGGTCAGAAGATCGAGACCATCCTGGCTAACACGTTGAAACCCCATCTCTACTAAAAATACAAAAAAATTAGCCAGGCGAGGTGGTGGGCGCCTGTAGTCCCAGCTACTCGGGAGGTTGAGGCTGGAGAATGGCGTAAACCCGGAAGGCAGAGCTTGCAGTGAGCTGAGATCCGGCCACTGCACTCCAGCCTGGGCGACAGAGCCAGACTCCGTCTCAAAACAAAACAAAACAAAAAACCCAAAAAACAAAAAACTAGCTGGGCGTGGTGGCGGGCGCCTGTAGTCCCAGCTACTCGGGAGGCTGAGGCGGGAGAATGGCATAAACCCGGGAGGCGGAGTTTGCAGTGAGCTGAGATCCGGCCACCGCACTCCAGCCCGGGCGACAGAGCAAGACTCCATCTCAAAAAAAACAAAATAAAAATAAAAATAAAAGTATGCTGTATAATGACATTTGTCAGTGATAGTTGACGAAGTTTTGCTAATTTCCAGGCAACAGAACAGTGAGGCCAGGTGCAGTGGTCTCATGTCTGTAATCCCAACTCTTTGGGAGGCCAGGAGTTTGAGACCAGCCTGGTCAACAGAGCAAGATGCTGAAGATGCTGTCTCTACCAAAAAAAAAAAAGGCATTGGGGGGGCAAAGAACAGTGAGGCTGGCCTAAGGAGTTGGTGGTGGGCAGATAAAGAGAGGGCAGATGTACTATACAGTGAACATGGAGGACCTGGAAACTGGCTGGATATGGTACTGAGGAGCAGGGAGAGATTATGTGGTGAAACTCCACGCAGAGGTGTGGGCACTAACTAGACTTACTGAATACCACCACTTTCGGGTAGTTTCCTCATCTATAAAAATGGACATAGTAAATCCGCCTTACAGAGTTATTGTGGGAAGATTGGATTTGATTCTGCATGTAAGGCACCTGGCAAATAAAGCAAGTGCTCAGTATGTGGCAGCTATTTTTTTTTTAATTTTTAATTTTTTATTTTTTTGAGACGGAGTCTCACTCTGTCGCCCGGGCTAGAGTGCAGTGGCCGGATCTCAGCTCACTGCAAGCTCCGCTTCCCGGGTTTACGCCATTCTCCTGCCTCAGCCTCCCGAGTAGCTGGGACTACAGGCACCCGCCACCTAGCCCGGCTAGTTTTTTGTATTTTTTAGTAGAGACGGGGTTTCACCGTGTTAGCCAGGATGGTCTCGAACTCCTGACCTCGTGATCCGCCTGTCTCGGCCTCTCAAAGTGCTGGGATTACAGGCTTGAGCCACCGCGCCCAGCAGCAGCTATTATTTTTATGGTTTTGAACATGATGACTAAAAGTTTGATGATGACATTGACCAAAATGGGAAACAGTGGGAGGGGCGGGTTTTTCTCTTTGTCTGTGTGTGGCAGTGGGAATGGTGGGGGAAACTGGCTAACAAATTCAGTTTGAGATCTGTGGAATTTGAGGAATCACATTCAAGTAGAGCTGTCTAGGAGGCAACTACATAATTTGGGTCTGGGATTCCATTTGGGCTATGAATCAGCAAGATAAAGGAGAAAACTGAAGCCACAGGATCAGGTGAGAAAACCCAGAGGGAAGGAAGAGCTAGGAGAGTTACAGTTGAGACTCATGAACATGGCCTGCAGGACTGCAGGATCCCAGCCACCACCGAGAGAGGAGAATCAGGAGAGGGCGAACCATGCAGCCAGGAGAAGACGGCCTTAGGAGGGAGGGGAGGGACCTGCACCCCACACTACCACGAGGTGAAGAACAAGGCTTTTGATAGGGCTTTAAAGTTGCCTGGGACCCCGAAGACTGCAATTTCAGGAGTAAGGAGCTGGACCCCAGAATTCAAGATGCTGAGAGGTACATGAGAGTCAATAGACACTTCTCAGCACTCTAAAGTTTGATGGTGGCTGGGCGTGGTGGCTCACACCTGAATCTCAACACTTTGGGAGGCTGAGGTGGGCAGATCACCTGAGGTCAGGAGTTCGAGACCAGCCTGGCCAACATGGTGAAACCCCATCTCTACTAAAAATACAAAAAAAGTAGCCAGGCGTGGTGGCAGACACCTGTAATCCCAGCTACTCCAGGGGCTGAGGCAGGAGAATCGCTCGAACCTTGGAGGTGGAGCTTGCAGTGAGCCAAGATTGTGCCACTGCGCCCCAGCCTGGGCAACAGAGCAAGACTCCATCTAAAAAAAAATTGATGGTGAAGGAAGGAGAAAAGAATGTGGTAGTTTGAGGATAATGGAATTCTTTTTCTTTTTTCTTGAATAGAAGAGATTTAAATATGTTTTTGGCAGAGAGAAGAAATTAATACTCTGTTAATGGGAGGCAGCAATGGCATAACACAAATGCAAAGGTTAGGGGAGGCAAGAAGGACAAAGTGCTTTTGAAAAGTCACTCTCAGCAAGGAGGGGGAAGATAATCTCTCAGAAACAGGAATTTAGGAAGAGAGGGAGTTAGAGGAAGATACTAAAGAGTTACAAAAAAATTATTTTGGGGCCGAGCGCAGTGGCTCACACCTGTAACCCCAGCACTTTAGGAGGCCATGGCAGGCGGATCACAAGGTCAGGAGATGGAGACCATCCTTGCAAACACAGTGAAACCCCGTCTCTACTAAAAATACAAAAAAATTAGCCGGGCGTGGTGGCGGGCACCTGTAGTCCCAGCTACTTGGGAGGCTGAGGCAGGAGAATGGCGTGAACCTGGGGGATGGAGCTTGCAGTGAGCTGAGATCCGGCCACTGTACTCCAGCCTGGGAGACAGAGCGAGACTCCGTCTCAAAAAAAAAAAAAAAAATTATTTTGGAAGCTTGCGCAGGTTGGCCTAGAAACCTCTATGAACAAGAGCAGCAACAGTGGGGTTAGAGGAAAGTGGAGAATATTGGGAATTATCGTTATGGGAAATTGGTCCCTCCTCTCTGCCTTTCAATTAAGTTATGTGTCCCAGGGGAGTTGTGAGGGTACTTGGAAGGGAATGATGAAGGATTTAGGGAAAAGGTGTGGCTGAGAGTTGGAGGGTCAGATATAATCTACTACAATGGCAAAAATTAAAAATGATAATATCCATATTGGCAAGGATGTTATCATATACGGCTGGTATAATTTTTCTGGAAGGCCAATTTGGCAAAATGTATTAAAATATTTTCAGGGGGCCGTGCGCGGTAGCTCACGCCTGTAATCCCAGCACTTGGGGAGGCCGAGGTGGGTGGATCATGAGGTCAGGAGATCGAGACCACCCTGGCTAACATGGTGAAACCCTATCTCTACTAAAAATACAAAAAAATTAGCCAGGCATGGTGGTGGGTGCCTGTAGTCCCAGCTACTCGGGAGGCTAAGGCAGGAGAATGGCGTGAACCCGAAAGGCAGAGCTTGCAGTGAGCCGAGATCGTGCCACTGCACTCCAGCCTGGGCGACAGAGCGAAACTCCATCTCGAAAAATATATATATATATATATATAAATATTTAATATATATATAAATAGTATAAATGCGTATACTTCATGGCCCTCTATTTGCAGTTCTAAGTATTCAATCTAAGGAAGTAAAATGCATGTACGGATATGTTCAGTGCTCTTTATTTATTTGAAACAGTCTCACTCTCTTGCCCAGGCTGAAGTACAGTTGTGCGATCACGGTTCACTGAAGCCTTGACCTCCCAGGTTCGTATGATCCTCCCACCTCAGCCTCCTAAGTAAGTGGGACCACAGGCATTCTCTACCACTCTTGGCTAATTGTTTTATTTTTTGTAGAGACAAGGTCTCCTTATGTTACCCAGGCTGGTCTTACTCTTGAGATCATATAATCCTCCCACCTCAGCCTCCCAAAGTGTTGGGATTACAGGCATGGGCCACCACACCTGGACTCACTCAGTACTATTCCTGATAGCCAAAAAAAAAAAAAAAAAAAAAGAGGAAACAAACAAATTTTCAACAAGGCAGTAGAATACAGTACATGGTTAGAAGATAATACTTATCAGGCACTAAAAATGTAGAAAAGTATTTATTGGCATGATCAAATGATCATGGCATTAGTAAGTGTAAAAGAAAACATAATCTAATACATAAAATATAAGTATGTTCGTATTCTTTTAAATACCTACTTGTCTACATACACAGATACATGCACACACATATTTAGAGAGAGGGAGGGAAGGAGAGAGAGAGGTATCTGGCTTGAACAGCTGGGGAGGTAGTGCGACCATTAGCTAAGACAAAGAATTTAGGAGAAATTAGCAGTGTCGGTGCTGAAAATACAGAGTTCCTGTTAGGTTTAACCTGTGAAATATCCTAGGGATATGCCATAAGCATGGCTGCACACATAGGTCTGAAGCTCGAGAGAGATTTCAGCTATAGACATAGATTAGGAGCCATCAGCCTCTAGGGGTTGCTTAAAACTAAGGAGTAGATGATACTGCCCTGAAAAGGAGTGACAGACTGGATTAAGAAAATGTGGCACAGCCGGGCGCTGTGGCTCACGCCTGTAATCCCAGCACTTTGGGAGGCCGAGGTGGGTGGATCACCTGAGGTCAGGATTTCGAGACCAGCGTGGCCGATATGGTGAAACCCCGACTCTAATAAAAATACAAAAATTAGCCGGGTGTTGTGGCGCGCACCTATAATCCCAGCTACTCGGGGGGCTGAGGCAGGAGAATCGCTTGACCCATGGAGGTTGCAGTGAGCCTAGATCGCGGCACTGCACTTCAGCCTGGCGACAGAGTGAGACTTCATCTCAAAAAAAAAAAAAAAAGAAAGAAAATGTGGCACATACACACCATGGAATACTATGCAGCCATAAAAAATGATGAATTCGTGTCCTTTGTAGGGACATGGATGCAGCTGGAAAACATCATTCTCAGCAAACTATCGCAAGAACAGAAAACCAAACACCACATGTTCTCACTCATAGGTGGGAATTGAACAATGAGATCACTTGGACACGGGAAGGGGAACATCACACACCGGGGCCTATTGTGGGGAGGGGGGAGGGGGGAGAGATTGCATTGGGAGTTATACCTGATGTAAATGATGAGTTGATGGGTGCTGATGAGTTGATGGGTGCAGCACACCAACATGGCACAAGTATACATATGTAACAAACCTGCACATTGTGCACATGTAACCTAGAACTTAAAGTATAATAAAAAAAAAAAAAAAAAAAGGAAGAAGAGAGGGCAGTCAAAGACAGACCGCCACCCCCATCCTCAGCAAGGAAACAATACTATTTACAAGGTGGGCAAAAGGAGTAGAGCCTGCAAAGAATAGTCTCTAAGATTGCTAGCAATCTACAGTTCTACTACCCCAGCCGACTACTGGAAACATGTAACCTTGTTTCCACTTTATTGATAAAATGCGCAGGAGCTCTCCTCCATCACCTTTCCTCACTCAAGGGTCTGTGTATAATTATGACTCATGCCTTTAACCCTTCTGCCTAATTCAGAGGTGACTTCTCACCTCCTTGTAAAGGCCAACCAATTCCTTGAATCCGCTAACTTCTCAATTGTCTCCCGTCACCTCTGCTGGTGTGCTCTGGGGTGTTCTCTTTATCAAACATTTTCAGCATCTCCTATGCCACTAGTTTTGTCTCCTTTAGTTACAAATATGCCAGTATTTTCTCAATCCTGAGAACTCTAACTGGCATGATTGTCTCCAATATTTCCTGCTGTTTCCTCCCTATAGTGCCAAACTTCTCCACTGCATGGTTTACACTCGCTCCACAGCCATCTTCCTTATAAACCACGGCAATGTCAACCAACTCCCTAAACTGAAACTGCACCCTCAAAAGTTACTAGTAATCTCCTTATCTTAAAATCCAGTGGGTTTCATTTGGCCACCACAGTCTTTGATCTTTCTGCAAATTTGATGACGCTGACCATCCTTCTTTCTTGAAAACTCTTTCCATTTTGGTTCAGTAAACATATACTGGTTCCCCTTTGGTTCAATAAACACTGACTGAACATCTCTTAGGTGCTAAAATAAAAAATATATAATACTTAATATCTGAGTGTGAGAAGTTTTAACCTAGTTGGGCAGTGTCAATGAATTTCACAGTGGAGATCTTTGCCCTGTTGAGAAAGGCTGAAGTGTAGATGCAAACTCTGTGAGTTGAGGAGTAAAGCCAACTTACAGTGGGAAGAGAGGGAGAGGAAATAGCAAATGTAATTGATGTTGTCAAGAAATTTGTTGGAGAAGAGAAAAAAAGAAAGAATTTTCTAGAAAATGCCTGTAAGTAGCTATAAGACAATGGAGCAGTGAGTTTTCAGAATGTGGAGAGACTTCAGCATGTTCTTAGAATGAAGAGAAGGTGCAAGTAGACAAGGAGAAGTTGAAAACAGAGGACAGTGAGGAGATAATCAATGGGGCAAAGCCCTGGAAGTACCAGGAAGGGTTGGGATGCATATCACAGAGCTGCTATGAACAGAGAGAGGGAGCTTTTCCACTAACATCATACTTAAGCATGTATGATTTGACGGTGAAAAAGAGTTCCTCCTTTGGTACTATACTGGAGAGGTTACGGATAGGTGGCCCAAGTATTTGGCCTAATGATGTGGTATTTTTTTTTTTTTTTTTTGAAACGGAGTCTCGCTCTGTCGCCCAGGCTGGAGTGCAGTGGCCGGATCTCAGCTCACTGCAAGCTCCGCCTCCCGGGTTTACGCCATTCTCCTGCCTCAGCCTCCCGTCTAGCTGGGACTACAGGTGCCCACCACCTCGCCCAGCTAGTTTTTTTTTTTTTTTTTTTTTTGTATTTTTTAGTAGAGACGGGGTTTCACCAGGTTAGCCAGGATGGTCTCTATCTCCTGACCTTGTGATCCGCCCGTCTCGGCCTCCCAAAGTGCTGGGATTACAGGCTTGAGCCACCGCGCCCAGCCCTTTTTTTTTTTTTTGACCTGCACAGAATTGTAAAGTAATCTGAACTTGTTGCTAACACTTACAAACAATGAGATTTCAAATAAAAATCTGTATTACCAGCTTCTTAAAAACTAGGCCAGGGATGGTGGCTCATGTCTGTAATCCCAGCACTTTGGGAAGCCAAGGTGGGCGGATCGTCTGAGACCAGGAGTTTGAGATCAGCCTGGCCAACATGGTGAAACCCTGTCTCTACTAAAAATACAAAAATTAGCCAGGTGTGGTGGTGTGCGCCTGTAATCCTAGCTGCTCAGGAGGCTGAGCAGGAGAATTGCTTGAACCCAGAAGGCGAAGGTTGCAGTGAGGCAAGATCATGCCACTGTACTCCAGCCTGGTGACAGCCAGTCTGTCTCAAAAAAACAAAAAACAAAACCAACAATAACAAACAAACAAAAACCCGGAAGATGTGGCAGCACTCACATCGATAACATGACACAACTGACTGGCCTCTCCAGTCTCCACAACTCCCTAATGCTTACCACTGGACCACTTCACTCATTTGCATGGTAGTCCTCTCAGCATCTGATTCTGTCACTCCTTCTATTATTTCCCCTGCTTTTCAGACTGACTCTTCCATGTTACTTTCAGTGGCTTCTCTCTCTCGTATTGGATAGCTAAATGTTACTTCTGTTCTCAGTCTTTTTGCACATGTTTTTCCTCTGATAACTTGTTCAGCTTCCATGTAGATCACTTGCAACTTGATATTATAAAATCATTTAATATTGAAGTTGAAAGGGAATTTAGAAATCAAATAATTCAATCTTCTCAATCTGTGAAACCTTGTCGGGTAACAGAATTCTGTAACTCAAAAGAAATTTAGAAATTAACCAGCAGCATAATTTACAAATAAGGAAATTGAGGTCTCGGAGAGATTAAGCAATACTTTCTGCCTCACCACACAATTCTGAGCAATTCAATACACATTTACTGGGCTCCTACTTTCTGCAAGGCACTGTGGGGGAATATAAAGTTGAACAAGGTAGAATTCCTTCCTTCAAGAAAGCCGCTTCTGTTGGAGCAGACAGACATGCATACAATGTAAAATGTGGTAAGTCCTATAATAGAAAAACGAACATAATATGGGACAACAGAGGGAAGCAAAGTTTCTTTTTTTATTTTATTTTATTTTATTTTTGAGATGGACTCTCGCTCTGTTGCCAGGCTGGAGTGCAGTGGTACCATCTTGGCTCACTGCAACCTCTGCCTCCTGGGTTCAAGTGATTCCCCTGCCTCAGCCTCCCAAGTAGCTGGGACTACAGGCGCCCACCACCATGCCCAACTAATTTTTTGTATTTTAGTAGGGACGGAGTTTCACCACGGAAGCCAAGTTTTAATACTGGATATCTGTTTTTTTAACTAGATGAGTAGGATCTTAAGAAGGGGATGGGCACATGCTTCCTTAGAGCTATCATTATGTGTATATATCTTTAGTATATGAGGGAATAGACTTAGGCAAATGAAGGGATTTTTCCAAGATGACACTGTTAATTAAAGACAAGGGTAGGTCTAGAAATCAGGTCTCCTAACTCCAACTCCAGTGCTCTTTCCCTTATATCTCAGTGTGACATATCACCCCTTATCTCTCTTGAGCACTATCCCATGTTGTTAATTGCCCGTTAGGCATTTCTTCCAGTTACAGTGGATCAAAAATCCTGCGACCACACACAACATGCAATAATATACATAACCATAACAACATACTTCATATCTATTTTGGCAATAAGTCCTGTTAACTTGTCCTTCCAAATGTTTTTGGGGGTGAGGTGCAGTGGCTCATGCCTGTAATCCCAACACTTCGGGAGGTCGAGGAGGGAGGATCACTTGAAGCCAAGAGTCTAAGACCAGCCTGGGGAACATGCCAAGACTTTGTTCTACAAAATTCAAAAATTAGCCAGATACAGTGATCTGTAGTCTCAGCTACTTGGGAGGCTGAGGAGGGAGGATCGCTCAAGCCCAGGAGTTCAAGGATGCAGTGAGCAGTGATCATGCCTACTGCACTCCAGCCTGGGTGACAAAGTGAGACTGTCTCAAAAAAAAAAAAAAAAAAAAGTCTTTTCATCTAGGCCTTTCTTTGGCAACCACTTCTACAACCCCAGTGGAAGTGGACAGACTTATTATCTTAATATGGTTTTGCCTTCAGCCTCTGAAAGACTCATAGAGCCTTATAGTTGAAAAGAACCTTAGAGGTTATCTATATCCAAACTTCAGCTGAAGACAGAATTGTTTCTATATTACTTCTGATCCTGACAATGGTCAGCCAGCTGCTGTGCAGGGCACTCCCTACCTTCAGAGGCAGCTCATTTCTCTAGCAGACACCAAGGTATTTACAAAGTTCTGTTACTCGCCTATGAAACATGTTTACTAATGTGCCAGACACAGTGCTTGGGACACTGGGTATGTAGCTGCACAGGGTCCCCATTGGCCTTAAGTAACTTTCAGCTGAGTCTCTTCATCTCTAACATGCAGATTATTGAATCCTTCTTGTGAGAATCACCTGATATAAAGTATAAAGTATGTAGAAATGCTCTTTAACCAACTACAATACATATAAGTCTTTCCACCTCCGCCCCGCACCCTCCTCTATTTTTTTTTTTTTTTTTTTTGATTGAAGACAGGGTCTTGCTCTGTCCCCCAGGCTGGAGTGTAGTGGTGTAATCTTGGCTCACTACAGCCTAGACCTCCTGGGCTAGAGTGATCCTCCTACCTCAACCTCCCAAGTAGCTGGGACTACAGGTGCACGCCACCACGCCTGGCTAATTTTTGTATCTTTAGTAGAGACGGGGTTTCACCATGTTGCCCAGGCTGGTCTCGAACTCCTGGACTCAAGTGACCCACCCGCCTCGGCCTCCCAAAGTGCTGGGATTACCGGCGTAAACCACCACGCCTGGCTGGCTTTCCCTCTCTTCAACTGTGTAATGTACTGGGGTGGGAGGCTATGATTCCATTATCATCTTTTAAATTACATTTTATACATACAAAAGAATAATTATAATGTATATATGTGTTATATACATAATTAGATGAATACCCATAAATCTACCATTTATCCCAAAAACTGCACCATTACCAATGGCATCCACCTGGTGTGTTTTTTTTCCTCCCATCCCCAATCTCTCTATGGTAACTATTAATACATTTTGTGCTTATCATTCCTTGCTTTTCCCAAAGTTTTATCATATATAAGTAAACCCTATATTGCTTAATTTTGCTTGTTTTGGAACTCCTGGGCTCAGGTGATCTTCCCGCCCTGGCCTCACAGACTGTTGGGATTACAGGCGTGAACCACTGAGCCTGGCCTGTTCCTAAGATTGATCCACTCCAATTACGTACTTTGCACCCATTTTCCAAGCCTCATCTTCTTCACCCTGCCTTCAGATCACAGGAGCACAAAGTGGCCTGTCCCATTTCTGAAGGCCTCTAGCACCCATTGTCTATTAAAAAAAAAATTTAAAAAGATTGAAACCGCCTTTTCCTTGATCTTATGTGCTGTTAGGCTAACTAAACACAACCTCCTGGAGAGCAAGGAAACTGCTTATCATGGTAAAAGAGCACTGAATGGAGCCAGGAGCAGTGGCTCACGCCTGTAATCCCAGCACTTTGGGAGGCCGAGGCGGGCGGATCACCTGAGGTCAGGAGATCAGACCATCCTGGCTAACTTGGTGAACCCCTGTCTCTACTAAAAATACAAAAACTTAGCTGGGCGTGGCGGCGGGCGCCATAGTCCCAGCTACTTGGGAGGCTGAGGCAGGAGAATCGCTTGAACCCGGGAGGCAGGGGTTGTAGTGAGTCAAGATCGCGCCACTGCACTCCAGCCTGGGCGACAGGGCAAGACCCTGTCTCAAAAAACAAAATAAAAACAAAGAGCATTGAATGGGGAGTTGGGTCGCCTGGGTTCCAGGCCATTTCATCTTGACAGGCAGTGTCCTTGGACTCGTCCCCTTCACCTTCCTGAGCGTCAGCTTCTTGCCAACCTTTTTTTTTTGTGTGTGAAGAACTTCTGAGACAATGGGTATAACGCGCTTCGTAAACTGCGAAGCATCCTCCTCAAATTAATGTTCGTGCCATCGTTGGTCCCCCGCTCCTAGAGGGGCCACTGCACAAAGACCCAGGCCAGTGACTCGCTGTGTTTGGGGACGGTCGTGTCGCCCCCGAGGCAGGGGCCAAGATGCTTCCTTTCTTCTGGATCTCCCTGGCAGCGCGAGGTCCCGAGGCAGTGTTGACTGAGGTTAGGAGTTCAGGAAAACGGCCAGGAGGACATAGGGCGCTGTCCCCCTCGAACTGAGCAGGGCTTTAGATTTAGAGGAGGTGCTAGATTTACGCATGCGCACCCTCTCTGGGAAGACCTTGAGAGACCCAGCCAAAATTGGCTCTCTCGGCTCGGTTTTTCCCCATCTAGGGCTACAACTTCTGGGTGCGCATGCGTCCTGCCCGGGTGCAGTTGGCTGATGATTCCGTCTGTCACTGGCAGAGCCAGCCGAGTGAGGCTGAGGTTCCGCTTCCCGCCCATGGGCAGGGGCGCGGAGAGTGGACCGGGGTCTTTGTCCGCACCCACTGCAGTGTTGGACAAGCGGATTGAGGCGCCTTCCCGGCCGCGGGCCGCAGGCTTGGAAGCGTTGGTTGGCCGAACCATTGCCTCATTTGCCTTGTCACAGCCGGGAGGACGCCGGGGGAGAGGGGTGAAGGGGCTGCTACGTAGGGCGGCGGGACTGGCGCTGCATCCGAGCGGGGTCCGCGGGCCAGTTGCCAATCAGCCATTTATTGAGCGTCTCCTGTGTGCCATACACATAGGAATATGGTGATTTTTCCCTTCGGGGAGTTTACAGCATAGAGGAGATTAAACAAGTGACTTTATTGCCTTCCCTCGACCTCCCTTCTACCCCTTCGCCTTAGATGGATATTTTCTCTTTCTGAACCCGGAACCGCTCCCTCCTCCCCCGCCCGGCTATAGCTGGCAGGGCAGGGATTGGATGCCACGGCCGGCGCCAGGCTTCGTTCTCCGCCGAGGGTAGTGACACAGGCGAGGACGTTCCCCGCAGGTCACGTGAGGGCGGGTCCTGGCGGGCTCGTGACCTTCCCGTAGGCGGGGTCCCTCTCCTCCCAGCTCCGGCCAGCGTCGTGGTAACCAGCTTTTATGGGGCACGTGGCGGCTGATGCGCAGTAAATAGGAGTGACTCTCCCCTGCGAAGGCGGGACCGCACTTTATGAGACCAAACAAACTGCCTGAGCGAAGCCCTTGGAGCTGTAAACAATTGGCAGCAAGTACAAAACAAAGGTGGCAGGGTGGAGAGGGTGACCGGGAGCGGGGCGGGGGCATTGTCAAATATAAATCAGTCCGACTGGAAGCACTAAATCCTGAGCCCCCCCTCACCCAGGCTGATCTGAACTAGACCTAGCTGGGAGAAGAGCGGGAGGCTGTAGGAGCTTCCTAGTGCCTCCTTTTCCTCTTGGGCCTCTGGTTTACCAACTGTGAAACAGGGCAGGGGAATGGACTTTGGGCAGTGACACCGTGATTTAAGACTGCAAACAGACTGCAGGGCGCGGTGGCTCAGGCCTGTCATCCCAACACTTTGGGAGGCTGAGGTGGGCGGATCACGAGGTCAGGAGTTCGAGACCAGCCTGACCAATATGGTGAAACCCCATCTCTACCAAAAACAGAAAAATTAGCCAAGTGTGGTGGCGCGTGCCAGTAATCCTAGCTACTCAGGAGGCTGAGGCAGGAGAATCACTTGAACTCAGGAGGCGGAGGTTGCAGTGAGCCGAGATCACGCCACTGCACTCCAGCCTGGGTATTGGCTCCAGTAGAATCGAGCCATTCTGGAACCTGGGGTGGGGTCGCCCAAGTGTCCCTTTCACATCCGCTGTTCTGAAACAAGTTTCCACAATCACAAGGCTGGAAAAGTTACTCAGCCCATGGGACTGAGGGGTGTGAGTCAGAAGAAGATGAGCTACAGAGAACTGGTCTGGCAGTCTGGCCTTCTTGGCTGGAACAAATACCACCCTTTGCCTCCCGCCTACCAAGAGCTGCCTGCCTCTGGGTACAGGAGCCTAGTGGGTGCTAATTCTTCTGTGGACTCATATCTGAGTCCAGGAAACTGGGACCCTAAGGATCTGTGCTGCTTCAGGAGCTGATCTTGCAGCTGAAAAGTAGAGGAGAAGCTGCAAAAAGTTATGTGCTCTTGAGTATTATTTTTAAAAATCTATATGGTTTGTAGTACTCTCCACAGTTTACAGAGTGCACTTTCACATGCATTATTTCATTTTAGCCCCACTGAACACATACTGTGTGCCAGGCATGGGGCCACATACAAACATGGACAAGGCAGTGCATTTTTTCTTTTCCCCCCAAGACAGAGTCTTGCTCTGTCACCCATGCTAGTGTGCAGTGGCACGATCTCGGATCACTGCACCCTCCACCTGCCGAGTTCAAGCAATTCTCCTGCCTCAGCCTCCCGAGTAGCTGGGATTACAGGTGCATACCACCATACCCGGTTTTTTGTTTGAAAAGGAGTCTTGCTCTGCTGTTTTTGTTTGAGAAGGAGTCTTGCTCTGCTGCCCAGGCTGGAGTGCAGTGGCACGATCTCAGCTCACTGCAACCTCTGCCTCCCAGGTTCAAGCGATTCCCCTACCTCAGCCTCCCAAGTAGCTGGGACTACAGGTGCCCGCCACCACACCCAGCTAATTTTTTGTATTTTTAATAGAGATGGGGTTTTACCATGTTGGTCAGGCTGGTCTCAAACTCCTGCCCAGTTTGGCTTCCTGAAGTGCTGGGATTACAGGCGTGAGCCACTGCGCCCGGCCTAATTTTTGTATATTTAGTAGAGATGGGGTTTCACCATGTTAGCCAGGCTGGTCTTGAACTCTGACCTCAGGTAATTCACCTGCCTTGGCCTCCCAAAGTGCTGGGATTACAGGTGTGAGCCACCATGCCTGGCCGGCAGTACATTTTTTTTTTTTTTTTTTTTTTGAGACGGAGTCTCGCTCTGTCACCCAGGCTGGAGTGCAGTGGCCGGATCTCAGCTCACTGCAAGCTCCGCCTCCTGGGTTTACGCCATTCTCCTGCCTCAGCCTCCCGAGTAGCTGGGACTACAGGCACCCGCCACCTCACCCGGCTAGTTTTTTTTGTATTTTTTAGTAGAGACGGGGTTTCACCGTGTTAGCCAGGATGGTCTCGATCTCCTGACCTCGTGATCCGCCCGTCTCGGCCTCCCAAAGTGCTGGGATTACAGGCTTGCGCCACCGCGCCCGGCCCCGGCAGTACATTTTTAAAAGGAGCTTCAGTATGGTTGTAGAGAAAAAACAGAAACTGGTACCTACATTTCCAGGTAAAATGAGGTAGGTGCTATAAAGAAGGGGCAGATTCCTGGCTGGGTGCAGTGGCTCATGCCTGTAATCCCAGCACCTTGGGAGGCTGAGGTGGGCGTTATCATGAGGTCAAGACGTCGAGACCATCCTGGCTAACACGGTGAAACCCTGTCTTTACTAAAAATACAAAAAATCAGCCGGGCATGGTGGCGGGCGCCTGTAGTCCCAGCTACTCGGCAGGCTGAGGTAGGGGAATCACTTGAACCTGCGAGACGGAGCTTGCAGTGAGCCGAGATCACGCCACTGCACTCCAGCCTGGGTGACAGAGACTCTGTCTCAAAAAAAAAAAAAAAAAAAAAAAAAAAAAAAAAAAAAAAGCTGGGGGCAGATTCCTAAGACACTTCATTGGAGGATACCACAGCCAGCTAGGCAGGACAGGGGAGGGAGAGAAATCAGGAAAAGTTTCATGATGTGAAAATTGTAGGAGTAAAACCTTAAAGATAGGAAGGATTTCGAAGATAGAAATAGGCGTGGTAAAGCAGTTTTTTGCTAGACCTCTTCTTACCCAAACCAAGTAAGTTCATCTATTTTCATGTCTTTGACTAGTAGCAGTAGCAAGTGTTCTCTTCAGTATCTACAAAACTCATTTTTTCTCCATCCTTCTGTCTACGCCTTCCTTGGGTGTAGGCTCTCACTATTTCTACTTGTAGAGGATCCTGACAGGCCACTTGCCTCCAATGCGGCATTCCTTTCCAGCTGATTTTCAGCGTTACTGTCAGAGGGCAACTTTTACTGGCAGGAGCTTTCTAAAATGCAAGTTTGGTCAAATCCCTCCTCTACTTAAAATCTTTTGATGACCAAATATCTGCAAAATAAAGTCCAAGTCTTGGTAATCAAGGCCCTTTATAATGGGGCCTCTGCCCACCTCTTCGGTTCTATGTGCTGTTCCTTTGACCTGCATCACCGTATTTGATTTCCTGAAGCCACTATTGTCTCTCCATACCTTATGTGTTATTCCTGCTATGAGGAATGTCTTCCTTACTCTCATTTGCCCAGGCGACTCCTATATGTCTTCAAACTCCAGCTCAAGCACCTCCTCTAAGAAGCCTCCTCTCATTTTCATTAGTTTGGATTTGGGTGTACCACATCTCTGATCCCAAAAGCCCACTTACATTCTTTCTATGTGACATTTAACACAGACTCAAGTATAAACTGTTGGTTCACTTGTCTCCTGTGGCCATTAGACTGTGAATTGCCTAGAGGCAGGAGCTATCTCATTCCTATGTCCCCAGTGCCTAACACAAGGTTTCACAAAGTATAGGTGCTTGATGTTGGTTGGATTTCAGACAGATTATGGCGTGGGCCATACCACAACAGATCTGTAAGGGAACTGATAGGGCTGTCTGGTCTGCCTAGAGTCCAAGGGATGCAGAGGGAGCCATAGGGACTAAGCCTGGAAAAGAGGTTGTGCTGGCTCTTTGAAGGCCTTGGGAGCAAGGCCAAGGAGTTAGGACTTTAGACGGTGGGCAGTGGAGAACCATGACATGTTAGATTATCAGAGCTGGGCCAAAGATGGGGAGGATGAATTGAAGAGGGGAAAGGTGGGGGATGAGAGAAAACAAGCAGCTATTAGCTCTGGATAGGTTATATGGCAGGATAGGCAGGATAGGTTATATGGCAGACACAGTACTCAAAATCACTGTGGTTTAACAAAACACAGTTATTTTCTATTCACACAAAGTCCACTCGTGCTGGACAAAACCTTAGGGCAGCTTAGCAGTCTAGGCTGCTTTGATCTGCTAGTGCTCCTCCTCAACACGTGCTTCTGCAATTCCCACAACAGGGAAAGAGTGTTTGGAGAATCAGGCACTAGCTGCATTTCGGAAGGGACACACATTACTTCCCATTATAGGCTACAGCCCAGAACTAGTCCAATAACTCCACTTGACTATACAGGGACTGGGATGCACAGCCTTTTGTGTGTCCAGGAAGGGAAGAGAACTGGAAATATGTGTGGGCAATACTAACGCCTACCCAAGACATCATGGAATGATGGCTATATGGAAGGAGGCACAGGCCAGTCTGAGGAACCAACTGCAGATGTGCAGAAGACAGTGGTCTCTCTTCATGGCTGTGGCTGAGCTACAGTGTACATTGTACCAGTGGGTTCTCACCTGTACCAACATCTGCAGAATTTTGGGAACTACAAGGACAGAGAGGATGACCTCACTCAGACGGTGGTTGGCAAGAGGCGTCAGTTGTTTGCCATGTGGGCCTTTCCATAGGGCTGCTTAAGTGTCCCACAGTATGGGATCTGGCTTTCCCCAGGGCAAATGAGGAGATGGGGAGACAGAGAGGGAGAGGGAGGGGGGGGGGGACTGGAGGGAGAGGGGAGGGAGAGGGAGATGGAGTAGAAGCCATGACTTAGCCTTGGAAGTCACATGCTATCACTCTGTCTTTTTTAAATTGGATACACCATACCAACCATGATTCGCTGAAGGAGGGGACCACACAAGGGCACGAATACCAGGCAGGGATCATTGGAGGTCATCTTGGAAGCTGCTACAGGAGAGCAGGTAACCAGCAGGGAGCCTCATCTGGAGGGTGGTATCCTCTTAACCCCTTCCTGCTCAGCTCATCGTTCCTCTCTGCCCCTACTGAGGGAGAAGTGAGGGGAAGACTGCAATGACCTTATGAGGGAAGCAGGACCAGTAGAGATGGTCATCTGCATTTCACAAATGAGGAAAGCCAAGGCACGAAGCCTGACTCCCGTGTGCTCCCACCACAGCCTGCATGTGTAGCACCCACAGCCTTTTTTTTTTTTTTTGAGACGGAGTCTCGCTCTGTCGCCCAGGCTGGAGTGCAGTGGCCGGATCTCAGCTCACTGCAAGCTCCGCCTCACGGGTTTACGCCATTCTCCTGCCTCAGCCTCCCGAGTAGCTGGGACTACAGGCGCCCGCCACCTCGCCCAGCTAGTTTTTTGTATTTTTTAGTAGAGACGGGGTTTCACCGTGTTAGCCAGGATAGTCTCGATCTCCTGACCTCGTGATCCGCCCGTCTCGGCCTCCCAAAGTGCTGGGATTACAGGCTTGAGCCACCGCGCCCGGCCCACCCACAGCCTTAACCATGCCTCATGGATTTTAGGCGTTCGTAGGCCTGTCTCTGCCACTGTATATGGCCCCTCACACTCCACGTTTGTCTCTGCAGCACCTGGGCTAGGTACAGAGAAGCAGCCACAGCCTGTTTGGAGGAAGCCAAGCCGGATCTGCTTTCCTCCATCTGCTTTCCTCTACAGCCACTGCATCTGCCCCAGGGCACAGCTGTGCTGGGTATGAGGAGGCAGGGTTTTTTTTTTTGAGACGGAGTTTCACTGTTGTTGCCCAGGCTGGAGTGCAATGGCACAATCTCAGCTCACCACAACCTCCGCCTCCCAGTTTCAAGTGATTCTCCTGCCTCAGCCTCCCTCAGCTGGGGTTATAGGTATGTGCCACCACGCTCGGCTAATTTTGTATTTTTAGTAGAGACGGGGTTTCTCCATGATGATCGGGCTGGTCTCGAACTCCCGACCTCAGGTGATCCACCCGCCTAGGCCTCCCAAAGTGCTGTGATTACAGACGTGGCGCCCGGCCAAGGAGGCACGTTTAAGAGCAGGCCACACTGGCTGGAGGGCATGGTGGGGCGGGGCGGGGTGGGGTGGTCCTGTGGGCTGTGTGAGGAGGGGAGAGAGAGGCTCCTGGGCACTGTTAAAGCACTTCGAAAGGGCAAGAGCGGCTTCCTCTGCTGGAGGGAAGCATGCTGTGAGGAGCACGAGGGTGGAATCCGCCTGTGCCTCACACAGTGCCCGGGCAACTCTCTCCTGAGGAAGGCTTTCAGCGGGCAAAGGTCGTCACCGTGCCACACTCCCACCCCCAACACCATCCTGGTTTGAACCCAACCTTGGGTGGCATTTCTGCTTTTGTGTCCCAGAATCTCTCCTGAGGCTTCTAGCTGGGCAACTCCTCTTTAGTGTGGCCTGGGGCTGCCTCCTTCTGATAGAACACTTAGAAGAAATTCTCACCTGAAAACCCCACCTGAGACCTGTGAAGTGCCCCACCCTGCAGGCCGCCCCTCATTCTTCCCTGCTGAGGTGAAGCGCTGCCTCTCATCCTGATGGGGCTACACCAGTCCTTCCTTCCCATCCTCGCGGCACCAAAGAAACCAAAACCCACGCCGAAGTATCAGAAACGTGTATTCTTTTTCTTTTAATAGTAAACCTCTTTACAACAAATATAGTGAAAGAGTTTTCAAACAAAACTCGTAAGAATCTCGAGGACTTTGTCTTTTCTTATTGTGCAGAATACTAAGAAAGCATCACCATACAGCACGGAAAGAAATACTGAAAACAAATCAACAGCCTCACACTTGGACTCGCCCGCCCCAGGACCCAGGAAGAGCCCCGGAGTGTGGGTGATTGTCAGGTGTGGGGGTGGGGCACCTCCACGGCCCGGCCCGCCCCTCCCTTCCTCTTCCTCACCACCTCCCTCCCTCTGGGACTTGAATGGGGAAGAGGAGAGAATCCAGATTCTCCATTCCAGCCTCCCTCCCCCACACAAATGCCATTCCTTCTACCAACCGCTTTAAGGGGTGGGGAGAGGCAGCAGAGGGGAGAACAAGGAGTTCCCAGGCTCCATGTCTCCTCCCCTCCGCGAAAGCCTAAACTTACCCCTCACCCCACCCCAGGGGATTCCAAAGAGTCAGTTAAAAATATAGAGAGATATAGATATTTCTAGATACACTTTTACATTTCTGTCTCTCCAAACAAATAAATAATCAGCAAGAGAAGGTGCATTCCTTCCTTCCTGTCCAAGGTGGGGAGGGTTGGAAGGGGGTCGGGGGTCAGTCTCGCTGCACTGAGCGTGCTGTTGAGAGGGGAGGATGGTGTGTTCCACTGAGGTGGTGGGGGGGGTCCTCTTGCCCACTGTCCCTGAAAGCTGTGGGAAACCTGGGGAGGGGAGGGCCATTAGATGACTCCAGTGGTTACTTTGGCAAATGCCCAGTTCTTCAGAGGGAGTGGGTGGAGGCGAATTTGGCTTGAGAGGAAGAAGCCATTAAGTCCCCATCTGAGGTCTGGGTTCCCAGGGACCCAATTCATCTGGCCGCCCTGGAGCCCCTACCCTCAAGAGAAACCTTCGGATACTGAACTGCAGAAATGTCACATATTCACAGACCACCCTGTCCCCAGGGACAGAGAAGAAAGGACACAGAAACATCCACACATGGTAATCAAAAGCCAGGTTTGCCTTTATGAGGCAGAGGGCAAAACTGGTGAATATTGCACCGTGAACTGCAGGGGCCCTCACCCCCACCCCGTGTTTAATGGTGGCCAAGCCCAGTCTAGAAAGGTGGGCAGACTAATGGTGGGAATAGCCTGAGAAGGGAAGGCCAGTCATTCATTTATTGAGCACCTATCATTCAACCATTCACCCATTCAGCATTTATTGAGTGCCTACTATGTGCCAGGCACTGGGCGAGGCTCTGGGGATGCATGCATGAACAAGATTACACCCTGGCTTCTTTCAAGCCCTGGATCGAGGCTCATCAGTTTTTGAAACTCCCTCTAGAAGCCTGCAGGGGAGGTGGGAAGGCTGGACGTGCTGCCCCCACCCAGTCAGTGGATTGGGGTTAAGAGTAAGAATGGGGTCGGGCGCAGTGGCTCACGCCTGTAATCCCAGCACTTTGGGAGGCCGAGGCGGGCGGATCACGAGGTCAGGAGATGGAGACCATCCTGGCTAACACGGTGAAACCCCGTCTCTACTAAAAATACAAAAAAATTAACCGGGCGTGGTGGCGGGCGCCTGTAGTCCCAGCTACTCGGGAGGCTGAGGCAGGAGAATGGCGTGAACCCAGGAGGCGGAGCTTGCAGTGAGCCGAGATCCCGCCACTGCACTCCAGCCTGGGGGCAGAACGAGACTCTGTCTCAAAAAAAAAAAAAAAAAAAAAAGAGTAAGAACGGATCACTGCTGCTCAGCTGAGGGAGAAGCTTCACGGAGGAAGAGGGACTTGAGTTTTGCTCTGAAAGCAGGTCTGGGGTCGGGGAAAGAGGGTACTCCAGGAACCGTGTGTCAAGCATGGGCGACTAAGTGGAAAAATGTGGGTGGAAGCAGATGTCCCTGGAGGGAGAGGCCCTGGCAGAGGCAGGGCTGCAGGGAGAAGCACAGAGGGCTACCTGTCAATCCCCCCAACTGCAGTTCAATGCGTCAGAGCTGAGGGTGAACACAGGGAAAGGAGTAGGGAAGATGGGAGTTGGGGTCCCAGGGCTGTGGAGCTGGAGCAGCCAACTGTCCCTTTGTAAACACACACCAGGCACGCTCAGACACAGAGATGCTCCTAGAGCTCCAGTCACAGATTTGCATACACACTCGGCCAGGCTCAGAGACACACAGAGGCACACCCACGCAACCACATATACACATAAATACAAAGGTACACCCGTGCAACCACACACACACACACACACACACACACACACATAAATACAAAGTTACACTCAGACACATAAACACCAGATGCCCTCATGAACACACTCAGGTACACGTGTGTACCTGCATAGAGGCTCCTCTGCTTCTGGTTCCTTCCCTGCATCAAGTATGGGAATACTGCAAGAGGCTGGGTCATAGAGGCGGGCAAAGACGGTCAGCTAACGCAAAACTGGGCCTTATCTAACTCTACTCTCCAACTGGGAGGAAACCCCAAGGGAGCACCGCACCCCTTGGGAAGAGGAGCTGGGCTTGTGTGAAGGAGTGGGGTAGACAGTCTGCCTGCCTACGTCACCCCAGGCCAGGCCCCTTAGGGCGGGGGGTGATCCTAGAGAGCAGGCTGGGAGCCTGCCCCCTCTGGTTTGATCCCCGATCCTGCCTGAGGTCTCAGGACCCCGTACTTCGGCTGCCCCTGGGCCCCTTGCTCACTGCCCCGCTGAGGAGGCAGCAGAGAGGGGCGGACTCAGAGGAGGGGAGGGGAGCAAGAACAACAGCAGAAGAATCTCATCTGTACAGTACGGGCCATTTGAGTCATTATTATTACAATATACTTTGACAAAAATAGAATCTCATTTCATATCAATACAACAACAACAACAAAAAAACAGTTTCCTGGACTGTTACACCGCTAACGTTTTCCAAAGGTCGCTATTTACAATTACAGTAGCCAAGAGGGAAGGTGGGATGCGGCCTGGAGGTGGTGGGACAAGGAGGTAGCCAGAGACAATGGGGGCGCCAAGAGCAAGGAGGCGGGGTCAGGAGCAGAAGGAGCTAACTAACGGGAGAAGCTAGGGAGAGGGGCCAAGGAGGAATGAGGGAGGTGGGACCTCTACGGACCCATCCGTAGGACCTCCCACCCCA
This sequence comes from Piliocolobus tephrosceles, assembly GCF_002776525.5. NCBI lineage: Eukaryota > Metazoa > Chordata > Mammalia > Primates > Cercopithecidae > Piliocolobus > Piliocolobus tephrosceles. Next base: position 94,083,181 of record NC_045434.1, read on the forward strand.
CAGACCATCCCAGTGCCCACTCCCCCAGGTAGTGTGTGTGCAAGGCCAAGGACATCCCCTCACCACACTCGCCCCGATCAAAGAGCTCTGGCCTGGAGCACCCCAGGGAAGTCCAGGCCGACTCTCCCCCGAGCCACCTCACTGAAGACCCTCTCCCCATTCTCCCTGCACATTATGGCCAGCTTTACAGGGCTGGTGTCAACTGAGGGGTGGGGAGCTATTGCACTGTATATCTTAGAGAAAAGCTGGGGAAGGGAGGGGCCCAATTTGCCCCCTGCCTAGCCCTTCTGCCCTCCTCAGCCCTCTCCTCATGGCTCTCTGTCTTTCTCTCCAAATGTGCTTCCAGAGAGGCCCCCACCTCAAACCCCTGTCCCCAGCTTCAGATTCCCAGGCTGCCGTCCCAGCCCAAAGCTCAGCCAGCACCCACACACCTTGGGGGTGCAGCACACACAAGAATCAGCACAGGTGTGGCACGTGTGTGTGCAGGGGCATTTGGGGGCCAGGCTTAGGTATTCTGTTCCATGTGCCTATGGCTACATGAACCCCAAAACAGAGACCCTTTTCAGAACCTCTGCCTCACTTTCCCCTTAAAACACAAACCCACCCATCAAGCCCACTTTGGGGTTTCAGTCTAGAGTGTGGGTTTCTGTTGTTTGGTAGTTTTTTGGTTATTTCCCTCTATCTGGGGGTGGGGTGGGAGGGCTCCACATGCAGGGCTCGGCACCTGTCCTTTCCCAAAGGCCTATTGGGCCCCCCACCCCCTTCCTGCAGCATATGTGTACAACGTGCAAAGTGTCCCCCCTTCCCGCGAAAAAGAGAGCCCCCCCAGCCAGTGAAAATGGTGGGGGGTACAGAAAGAGGGGATGAGAGCATCCCCTTCTCCAAAGCGAGAATCCAAATTAAAAAAAATATAATAATAATAATAATAATATAATAATTATACACAAATGTAACCGTCAACAGGACACGGAGCACAAGAAAGGAAGTGGGGGTCGAGCGGGAGGAGCTCGGGGCAGGGAAGGGCGGGCGGTGAGATTGTCAACTCTTCATCAGGGAGGCTGAGAGGAGGGGAGTGGGAATCGTCACTTTAATGTCTGTGAAGAGAGGAGATGGAGAAGGGGGTGTGAGGGGGTGGCCCAGGCTACGGGTATGCACCCCCCACTCCCCTCTCCCCATAGGGCCAGGATTCTAGTGGCAGGGCCAGCTGTGAGGGGAGGAAGTCATCGAGCAGAAGGACTAATGCTGGAGGGAGGGAGAAGATGGGCCTTTGGCAGGGGTGAAGGGGTGTTGGTGCTGCCCTAGAAGGGCTGGCGGAAGGGCTAGCCGGCCACAAGGCCTCTTGGGTGGGAAATAAAACAGGTTGGGGGCACGCGGGGCAGTCCCTGGGTGTAGCAGACACTGGCAGACAGGAGAGGTGATGCTACAGTACCCAGGTATCGAGCCGCATCCTCTTCACAGCTGAGCCCTCAGCCTCAGGCTCTGGGGCTGGGCGCAGCAGGCCCAGTGTGGGCCCGAAGTCCCCCCGTCCGTCATCCCGGTCCCCCGTCTCATAGGATCCCCCGGCTGGGCTGCTGAGACCATCACCAGGCTCAGGGCGGGCAGCTGGGAACACAGCTGGAGGGGGAGGCGCAGGGCTGCGCTCACGGCTTGGGGACACTGGTTCTGACTTGATGCTGATGTGTGGGTGGGTGGTGACTGTGAGGGCAGCACCCACATGGGGCAGGGGGCTGCCCGGGCTGGAGGCAGGCAGTGGAAATGGGGTACAAGGGATAAAGACAGAGGGGGTGAGTGACAGAACAAGGGATAGGACACCAGACAGAAAGTGAGAGAGAACAGAGGATGAGAATATGGGGGATGGGGTATTGGGGAGAGGCAATTGGATGGAGAGTGATCAGAAGAGGGTCGAATGAAGGGAAGAGAAGGGAAATAAGAAATATTAGTTCTCTTTCCATCCCATGTCATCTTCTGCAACCCAGGGACCCCCACCTCCCACCCCCTACCCTGGGGCTGGCTCTCAGAAGGGGTTCAGGGTGAGCCTCTTCGGTCTATACAAGAGACCCCAGGGGTGCCACTGTTGCCTAACAGACTGTGCAGTGCACAGCCTCACAGGATGTCCACTAGAACCCCGCAGGGAACCCAGCTCCCAAGAGGCCTCTCCTCTTCCCGCTCCTCAATTCTCCCTTCCCACACACTCACATGGAGTCTCCCCAGGACTCACATGAGGTTGCTGAGAGATACAGGGACCAGGTGGGACTGTTGCTGAGGTGGCTGTTGCGGCTGCTGAGGCTGCTGTGGCTGTGGCTGCTGTGGCTGCGGTGGCTGCTGCTGTGGAGGCTGTGGCTGCTGCGGCTGCTGGGGCTGCTGCGGCTGTTGCCAGGCGGTGACGTTGCCTAGTGACAGCCCCCCAGGCGAACTGAAGGCTGGTAAGGAGGGGAGCTCTGCACTGGTCAACTGGTAATCTGCATGGAGGAAAAGTGAGGATGAACCTGGAGTTGGGGAGAGCACAAAGGCTCCTATGAGGGAGCTGCCTCCAGGAAGACGGTGGGGATGAGGGGACAGGGAGTGTGTAATGACAGATGTAAAGAATTCAAGAAGACCACAAAAATTCAGTGAAGATGGTACTCAGAGTTAAAGAAACCTAAGTCATAATAACCATGAGGTGCTGTGTTTTAACAGGATGAAAAGATGTGGTTTTTGTTTTGTTTTGTTTTTTTTGAGATGGAGTCTCACTCTGTTGCCCAGGCTGGAGTGCAGCGGTGCGATCTTGGCTCACTACAACCTCTGCCTCCCAGGTTCAAGCAAATCTCCTGCCTCAGCCTCCTAAATGGCTGGGATTACAGGCACATGCCACCACACCCAGCTAATTTTTGTATTTTTAGTAGAGATGGGGTTTCACTATGTTGGCCAGGCTTGTCTCAAATTCCTGACCTCAAGTGATCTGCCCACCTCAGCCTCCCAAAGTGCTGGGATTACAGGCATGAGCCACCGCGTCCGACCAAGGTGTTTTTTTTTTTTGAGATGGAGTCTCGCTCTGTCCCCCAGGCTGGAGTGCAGTGGCGCCATCTCTGCTAACTGCAAGCTCCGCCTCCCAGGTTCACGCCATTCTCCTGCCTCAGCCTCCCGAGTAGCTGGGACTACAGACGCCCGCCACCACGCCTGGCTAATTTTTTGTATTTTTAGTAGAGACGGGATTTCACCGTGTTAGCCAGGATGGTCTCAATCTCCTGACCTCGTGATCCGCCCGCCGTGGCCTCCCAAAGTGCTGGGATTACAGGCATGAGCCACTGTGCCCCACCAAGGTGGTTCTTAAAAATAGTGTTGAACTTAAAAAAAAAAAAAAAAGTCAGCTGGGCGAGTGGCTCACGTCTGTAATCCCAGCACTTTGAGCGGTCAAGGCAGAAGGATCACTTGAGCCCAGAGTTTGAGACCAGTCTGGGCAACACGAAGAGACTCCATCTCTACAAATAACTTAAAAACTAGCTAGGTGTGGTGGCATGCACTGTAGTCCCGGCTATTCAGGGGGCTGAGGCAGGAGACTTGCTTGAACCTGGGAGGCTGAGGCTACAGTAAGCTATGATCATGCCACTGCACTCTAGCCTGTAGGAACCTGTCTCAAACAAACAAACAAAAATCATGTGTAGGTATCACTTGCATAATAACAATTTAAAAAATAAAAAGATGGAAAAACATAAGTCGAGAAGGTCTATGTCTAACTCGTCTTTTTTCACCTGGCAAGTCTCCAACTGCCTTTTTAAAATTTTTTTGGTTCAGTCTCTGCAGAGACTGTCAAAAACTGCCAATGCCAATTATATTTCAAGTCATCTTGGTGGGTACTGGTAAAGTTTTCAATTAGCAACTATAACACCTTGAATAAGCCTCATTGACTATGATATCCCACTGCCCAAAGCTCCAATTGCCTTTCTTTTTTTTTTTTTTTTTTTTTTTTTTTTTTTTTTTTT
>NC_045434.1:94087239-94189955 GCF_002776525.5 Piliocolobus tephrosceles
TTTTGAGACGGAGTCTCGCTCTGTCGCCCAGGCTGGAGTGCAGTGGCCGGATCTCAGCTCACTGCAAGCTCCGCCTCCCGGGTTTACGCCATTCTCCTGCCTCAGCCTCCCGAGTAGCTGGGACTACAGGCGCCCGCCACCTCGCCCGGCTAGTTTTTTTTTTGTATTTTTTAGTAGAGACGGGGTTTCACCATGTTAGCCAGGATGGTCTCGATCTCCTGACCTCGTGATCCGCCCGTCTCGGCCTCCCAAAGTGCTGGGATTACAGGCTTGAGCCACCGCGCCCGGCCTCCTCCAATTGCCTTTCTAAGGTAGTGGGGAGCCCTGGTAAAAGCTTGGTGAATAGGGCTTCAGAGGCAAATCCCTGCAACTACTATTTCACCTCCGGCACAGCCCCCAAGCCTCCTCAACTGTCAATACCTAAAATTTATAGCAGCAGGGTTTGAGCTGCTGTGCCCACACACACACGTAAACAAAGAGGACACAAGTTAGCCCCTGAGGCCTCATGCCCACGGGGCAGAGGGGCTGCAAGGGCACCATGCCGGGAGCACAGCTGGTCAAGGTTCCAGCAGATCTCCCCATGAGGGGGTGTTCATTACATCATAAAACATCTACCTTAAAGAAGAAACTGATGTTTGCACTGTCACAGAATAAATAGAATCACGGAATGTTTCATAATTTACACAGCGCTGTTGCTTCATGCTGTATTCTGTTTGGGAGAGTTTAGAAAATGTCCTCCCTAGTTCAAGACCAGCCTGGCCAACATGGTGAAACCCCATCTCTATTAAAATACAAAAAATCAGCCAGGCGGTGGCGTGCACCTGTAATCCCAGCTACTCGGGAGGCTGAGGCAGGAGAATCGCCTGAACCTGGGAGGCGGAGGCTGCAATGAGTGAAGATCGCACCACCACTGCACTCCAGCCTGGGCAACAGAGTAAGACTCTGTTTCAAAAAAAAGAAAGAAAGAATTTCTGAAAGAAAGAAAATGTCCTCCCTGAGGCTGCACTGTGGTAGTGGGAGGGCAGTGATGGGGAACGCATCCCTCAATCATCCTAATACTCCACCACTATGCTATTACTCAGCGAGTCATTTGCTCCAGCCCTCTGTTTTTATGCAGGGAAGATAGTATTATCTCTGCAATATAGCAATAAGGTTAAAGGCATGAGCTATGAGGTCAAACTTCCAGGCTACCTCCACTTAGGCCATGTGACCTTGGGTAAGTTACTCTATAAACTGGAGGTAATAATCCTATCTACATCACACAGCTGTTGTGAGGATTGAGCAAGTTAGTACACAAAAAGCATGTAGAACAGTGTCTGGTTCATAGAAAATAATCAAAAGATTTACCTATTATTACTTTACAAATAAGGCAAGTGCAGCCTCAAGTTTGAGGAACAGGCTCCAGGTCATGCAGCAAGCCAGTGGCAGAGATAAGACAGTACTTCAGGACTCTATTACCTTTAAATCTCACTCTAAAGGGGGAGCTGTGCTTGGCTCTAGTCTCCTAACGTTGGCCAGGAGTTTTGAAATGCTTATTTAAAAAGCAGAGCAAGGGCAGAAACAGGCCCTAGAATCAACTATTTCTTTTTTTTTTTTTTGGAGACAGAGTCTCGCTCTGTCACCCAGGCTGGAGTGCAGTGGCGTGATCTCGGCTCACTGCAACCTCCGCCTCCCAGGGTCAAGTGATTCTCCTACCTCAGCCTCCCAAATAGCTGGCATTACAGGCGCACACCGCCATGCCCGGCTAATTTTTGTATTTTTAGTAGAGACGGGGTTTTACCATGTTGGTCAGGCTGGTCTTGAACTCCTGACCTCATGATCCGTCCACCTTGGCCTCCCAAAGTGCTTGGATTACAGGCGTGAGCCACCGCGCCCAGCCAGAATCAACTATTTCTAACACTTGTTTTACAAACTAGGAAGTCAAGCCCAGAACAGTGTAGCCCAAGGTCCCTCAGTGAGTGAGTGGTGGAGACTAGCTCCCAGCCCTGCACTGTCCCACCAGATTCCAGCCCTATCTACTGGGAGGCTTGGCTCCCCAAGGAGGAGCATGGCCCAAGGCCACCTGGCAGCCTACTGGTCTGCTCCCAGAGCCACCACGGCCAGGCCTCTGCAGCCAGTGTCAACAAGGGGCCAGGTCCTCACATGAGGCATTACCATAGCCCGATTACCCCCAGCCGGAACTTGAACTGCAGCCAAGGACTGTAAACAGTGAATAACTAAACAGCAATGTGCTCACTGGGGTTTTGTTTATACACCTAGGGTCACCTGAAAACACCTGCTGTTTAAACTGAGATCTGCTTAGCTGCTCCTGTAACAAGAGGAAAGGGAGCCTGTGGTCTCTGAGAGAAGATGAGCAATCTCACACACTTCCCAGCAGGGCTCCAAGGGTGGCCCGGGGGCAGAAACTGCTTTCATGCCAGAGTGACAGATGAGAATCTTTAAGTCTAGCCTTCCTGAGTGCCTGTCCCAGGTTGGCTGACACCAACTAACTTTCCTCCAGCTTCACAAAGACTGTGTGGGCCCAAGAAGATGGCAGAAAAACAGAAAACCACCCTCATAGAGTCCCTGATAAACAGCTCCAGAAAAGTGGTCTAAAAAATGGTCTGAGTTGCCCTCTGCCAACTGTCACTGTCCCCAGGCCACCCCGCCTTCAGGGCTGGTTTTTTTGGTTGGGCCCCAGAGGCCCAGTGGCAGGGCTGGAAAAGCCTCATAGACCTCCTGTCTACTCACTCCTCTTACAGATGGGGAGACGGGCCCATAGGGTGTGTCTTCTGAAGCAGCTGTCTCTGAAGTTGCCAGGACATAGTAGCCTGGGGCTGGGCACACACATGGGTGCACATGCAAGCGAGAAGGGGCTCACAGACACCTGGGTGGTAACTATACACAGACACACAAGCCAGAGTCTGGTCCCTCAACATGAGGCAGTCCCTCCAGCTCTCTTACCTGCCACAAGGGGCTTTCCTATACAGAGGGCTGGGTTCTGGATTTTTCTTTTTTTTTCTCTTTTTTTGAGACAAGAGTCTCACTCTGTCACCCAGGCTGGAGTGCAGCAGTGTGACCTCGGCTCACTGCAACCTCTGCCTCCCAGGTTCAAGCAATTCTCCTGCCTCAGCCTCCCGAGTAGCTGGGACTATAGGCACATTCCACTACACCCAGCTATTTTTTTTTTTTTTTTTTTTGAGACGGAGTCTCACTCTGTTGCCCAGGCTGGAGTGCAGTGGCGTGATCTCGGCTTACTGCAACCTCCGCTTCCCAAGTTCAAGTGATTCTCCTGCCTTAGCCTCCTGAGTAGCTCGGATTACAGGCACATTCCACTATACCTGGCTTAATTTTTTGTATTTTTAGTAGAGACAGGGTTTCACTGTGTTAGTCAGGATGGTCTCGATCTCCTGACCTCATGATCTGCCCACTTCGGCCTCCCAAAGTGCTGAGATTACAGGCATGAGCCACCGTGCCCGGTCTTTTTATGTTTGAACTTTTCCTTTTTTTTTGGAGGGGGAGTCTCACTCTGTCACCAGGCTGAAGTGCAGTGGTGCGATCTTGGCTCATGGCAACCTCTGCCTCCCGGATTCAAGTGATTCTCCTGCCTCAGCCACCAGAGTAGCTGGGACTATAGGTACACGCCACTACACCCAGCTGATTTTTGTATTTTTAGTGGAGACAGGGTTTCACCATGTGGCCAGGATGGTCTCCATCTCTTGACTTCATGATCCGCCCCACCTCAGCCTCCCAAAGTGCTGGGATTACAGGTGTGAGCCACCACACCCGGCCTGGGTTCTGGATTTTTACACGTGGGGAGGAGGTGGGATTTTGTGGGTATTTGTGGGTATCTGCACTGGTGTCTGGTACCTAGCATGGTGCAACTCTGGGAGGCTTGGGGAAGGGGGAGAGCTTTATGGGTCTTTTGGTCCAGACTAAACTCACCATTGGAACTGGCCTGACATAACCATTCACATGTGAGAGAACCTGAGGAAGGCAGAGGTCTCTAGCTGGAAAGAGCCCAGGTTCCCCAGCCACATGAATGCTCTGAAACCAGGGGACAAGGCGTTTCCTTATTGGCAAGTCCTTCCTGACACAGCGGCTTAAGAGCACAGGCAAGGATGGCTGAGAGTATCACAGACTGTTCCTGTGCAGGTGTGAGTGGGTGACACAGGCCAGGATGGCCCTAGGGACCCAGGACGGCCTGGGCACTGGGCGTCCTACCTGAATTCTTCTATCCAGAGACCTTTCTCATGTCCTTAAGTGACTCTTTACCTTCAGATCCCCTTCTCCAACCTTCCTCCCTCTTCCTCCTTCCCTCCCCCATCATCATTCCACCACCATGCCAAAACTAGAGGAGAGACGCTCTTCTTCCCCCTCTGCCTTGCCCTGGAGCCCCCATTTGGCTTTCCCAGGAAGCTGGCAAACTGACCCTGACTGTGTTTTCTCTCTGGCCTCCTCAGCCTCCTTGATCTTTTCTCCCTCATTCCTTCATTCTCTTCCAGGAAGCTTTTCTGAACTGACCATGTCCCCCTCACCACTCCCCATACCTGGAGCCTAGAGATTGGTCAGCCTGAATCATCTGCAGACCTGCCTCTGTCCTGTCTCCTCCTCAGGCTGCAGGCTTCCTGAGGACAGGGGCTCCCTCCTCCATTAAGTACTATTTAAAAAATAAACAACGCCAGCCAGGCACAGTGGCTCATGCCTGTAATCCCAGCACTTTGGTGGATCACTTGAACTCAGGAGTTTGAGACCAGCCCAGGCAACATGGCAAAACCCTGTCTCTACTAAAAATATAAAAATTAGCTGGGCATGGTGGCGCGTTCCTGTAATCCCAGCTACTCAGGAGGCTGAGGCATGAGAATCACTTCAACCAAGGAGGTAGAGGTTGCAGTGAGCCAAGGTCACAACACTGCACTCCAACCTGGGTGACAGAGACTGCCTTAAAAAAAAAAAAGAGCCTAAATTCGAATTTCAGATGAAACAATGCGTAATCTGTTAGCATAAGTATGCCTTTGGTGCTGGGCACAGTCGGTAACACAGCACTTTGGGAGACTGAGGCAGAAGGACTGCTTGAGACCAGGAATTTGAGACTAGCCTGGGCAACAGAGAGACCCTGTCTGTACAAAAAAAAAATTTACAAAGAGCCAGGCATGGGGGCATGTGCCTGTAGTCCCAGGTACTCAGGAGGCTGAAGCAGGAGGATCACTTGAGCCCAGGAGTTCAAGGCTGTAGTGAGCTAAGATGGCACCACTGCACTCCAGTCTGGGTGACAGAGTGAAACCCTGTTCCAAAAAAGAAAAAAAAAAAAAACAACAAAAACCCAAAAATAAAATATGTCTTTGGGACATACATTAGCAGAACAATGTTTTTGGGACATACTTGTACTAAAAAACTACTTATTTTATCTGAAATTCGAATTTAAAAGCATTCTTTGCTTTTATTTGCTAAATCTGTTAACCATAATTAGGTGCGGGCTCCCCCAAATCAATGGCCCTCCTCAGATGGGGCCTGTCCAGGGGATATCTAGCATTTCTGTCTGGCCACTGCCTGCCCCAAGCCCAGGTGCACACATGCACATGTCACATGAACACTCACCTGTGTTGTAGGCAGTGGGCATGGAAGAGAAGGGGAGGCCCTGGCTGAGTAAACTCGGCGTTGCCACAGAAACCACTGGGGTGGTGAGCGAATGGGTAGACTGGGAGACCCCAAGGCGCTGGGCATTGTTCTGTAGGAGAAAACTGTCTGTCAGGAGGTGGCTGATAGGTGGGCAGCTTCATGCTGGCCCTCCATCCCGAGGCCAAGGTGGGGTCCCTGAATCCCAAAGCCAAGGTGGGGTGTCTTAGCACGGAGGCCCCCACAGATACACAAAGACACGTTGGTGCATTCACAGAGACACTCAGATCCATGGAGGGAAACATGCACACACAGATTCACTGACACCAACACACGTGCAAAGATAAAGGCACGTGTGCTGGCCCTGTGGCCCCAGCACTGACACTCGCCCAGCCTCCCAGTGCAGAGTGAGGGAAGGGAGACATCGTCCATGCCCTGTCCCTCTGGAGCTCACTCTCCATCCATCACACTGCAGTACACGCCCCGGCAGAGGCGTGCTGGCATCTGCGAGGGGAATGTGGGGCCTGGCGTGGCGTGTGCCTGCGCGTATGCACACACGTGTGTGGGGCTGTCAGCTCCATCTGCCGCTGAGTCACTTGTTTATTCCAACTCCACGCTGGGGCCGAAACTGCCGCCGTGTTGGCCGCCAAAGCCTGCCTGCCTTTTCCAGTCTCTCTGGCCTCCCGTCAGGGAGATGGGGAGGGAGGAGCCCCCGCCCCACTCCTGGCTGGGGGTGAGTATGTAAGTGTGTGAGAGAGAGGAGGAAAATGAGCAGCTGTGCGTGCCTCTGAGTGCCCTGCCATGGGCTAAGTGCAGGAGGAAGCACAGGGAGACAGGGGAGGTGGGAAGCCCCCACCAAGAAGGACAAGTCCAGCCTGGTCCTGGGCCTTGGCTTCCTCTGAAACACTGACTTCTCCTTCCAGCTGACTTCCCTCCTAAGAAGGATCCTGTCCTGGATCCCAAGAATGCAGTGTGGGCCTGAGTGGAGTCAGAGGACTAGTGGGCCCAGTACAGGCATCAGGGTGGGGCCTCTGAGTCCTGGGCTGGCCCACTCCCCCTCACACACGTACATACAGAGAAAGGCACGTCTGAATGAATGTAACACCACATGCAGACATTCATGTACACACAGGCACACACACACACACACACACACGCCTGACCTCTCACCCCCGCCCCATTCACCTCTGAATCCCACTTGGCACCTAAGCACAGCTCCTGGCAACTAAGCGAAGAAGCAGCAACAGTCTGCGCACAGGCGAGAGGCCAAGGACGCACACGTACTTCATGCTGAGGGACCGTAGAGCAATACCCAGAATTCAAAGCCACAGCAAACAGCTCACAGCCTCACTTACCAGATCTAAATGGTCCTCAGTCTGAGAGCAGAAATAAAACCAAGGGCATGTTCAGTCTCTGGCCACTGCCCTCCCCCCCACCTGTGTCCCCACAGCTGTTAGAGTCACTTCTCTGCATAAGAGTCGGATGGCTCTACCCAGCCTACAAAGGCAGAGTCACTGTCCTGACTGATTTCCAGAGATGCTCCATCCCAATCTCCACCAGTTAGGAAATGCTCACAATCTAATCCCCCATCCCTTCTGCTGTAGTGGAAAATCCTTTCTATGATCCTCCCCATCACAGAACCTTCTCTCTCACCTCCTGTCCCTTTTTAGTGCCTTAGGCTGGTACTTCTTGTGTTGCAACCTCTTAAAAGGCCCTCTGGGAAGAAAAAGCTCATAAAAAGTCATGCTTCCATGATCTCTCCCGGGAAGTCCAAACTGCTGGCTAGCCTTCACCTCTCCTGCTAGAGGTCTGCTCTTTTCCCTGTCCCTACTCTTCCATTCCCCAGCCCCCACCCTTGGCCCAGACACCCACTTACCAAGTGATGCATTAACCCCTTTCCTGCCTGGGAAGTGATGACTCGCAGGTCGGGCTTGCGGCTAGGGGCTCCAAGCTGGGTGCTGTGGGTGGGTGGGGGTGGAGACTTGGCAGGGATGACCTTGTTTAGGCTGTTGCCATTGGCCACAGGGAGGAGGCCAGGGGAAGCCCGAGCACTGACGTAGCCATTCCCTGGAGAAGTGACAACATGAGGGTAAAAGGAAAAACATAGGCCTACCCTTCAGCCCTGTTAACTTCCCCACACCAATACTCCTGTCACCTGGAACCTTTCAAAGCCACACTCAGGCTTTGAGTGGGGGCTGAGCTATCTGATATTCCCTAAACACTTCATGTCTTGGGAATAATGGGAGGCAAGTACCCCTTACTCCTGAATCTTTAGGTTCGTTTCCCTAACTCCAAGCTGCATGTGATGGGACTCGGTGATGGGCCTCTGAGGTCCGTGGGAAGAACTGGAAAGCAACCATTGCCTCTAGGCTCTGCGACGGCCAAGAGGTTCTTCTGTACCCAAGCCTCTCCCTGTTTTCTCTCTTCTTTAGTCTCCACAGGCAGGAAGTCCAGCATTTTGAGATCCTACAGTCTCCCCCAGACAGGACCCACCATGACCAGGATGTGGAAGGGGCGGCAGCCTGGAATCTGGGCCTCACTGAGAAGCCTGGTCACCATGACAAACCAACAACCACTCGGACTGCTCCATTTGCCGTGAGCTGGGGGTGGATGATGTGATTTGGATCAACACGTGACAAGTTGCCAACAGCTTGGGAGAAACAAGCCATTCACTGTTGGTGATGGCTTGGTGTTATTGGCACTGGGAGACAGATAACACAGCCACCACCATAATTAGCCTGGTAATAACAAATGTAATAACAATCTTTTATATCTGCTCCATATTCTACAATCCACACAGGCCTTTCACACATGTATTATCTTATTTAATCCTCACATTAACTCTGCAAGACAGCCAGGACATTAGCCCTGTTCACAGAATAGGAAACTAGAGCATGCTTGGGAGAAGTATAACGACTTGCCCAGGGCCACAAAGCTGGCTGGAGGCCAAGTGAGTGCTCTCTCCTACTTTCCACGTGCTGGACTCAAGGGTCTCTATGTATCACTGCTCCCTTGAGTTCTACAAGCATTTCTCTGACCTTCTCCTTGAAGAGGGTGACACTCGCCTACTCCTTTAATTTCCTCTGACCCTGTGACACAATTATCACCAGGGAGGTATTACATAGTGCTCCAAAACTGAGCAGGGGGATGCTGAGGTCCAAGGATGTGAGGGTGACCACAGTCAGAAATGCCTCCTTGCTCTGTCCCCTAAGAGCACACTGCTGCTCTGGAAGTGTGTGCCTGCCTCCATCCCAATTCCCGGATCACTCTGGGAATGGCAGGAATGTCAGGGTGACGTCAATCGTGACATTCGAAGTCACAGTCACCCAGCCGGACAACGGCACAGGGTAGGAGGGGCTGTCGGCTGCCGGGGTGGGGGACAGCCTTTCTTCTGTGGCTTATTTTTTTATTTTTTTGAGACGGAGTTTCGCTCTTGTTGCCCAGGCTGGAGTTCAATGGCATGATCTCAATTCACCACAATCTCCACCTCCTGAGTTTAAGCGATTCTCCTGCCTCAGCCTCCTGAGTAGCTGGGACTACAGGCATGAGCCACCACATCCGGCTAATTTTGTATTTTTGGTAGAGATGGGGTTTCTCCATGTTGGTCAGGCTGGTCTCAAACTCCCGACCTCAGGTGATCCATCCACCTCGGCCTCCCAAAGTGCTGGGATTACAGGCGTGAGCCACCACGCCCGGCCTCTTCTGTGGCTTATGTATGTGTGCTCACAAGTGCACATCTAACATCTGGATACTTCTGTAAGAGGGAGAATGCACGTATGTGTGTGAGAGACTGTGTGAGTGTTTACGTGAGTCTGTCCCTATTGTTTGTCTGGGCAACGCCCGGCATTCTCATCTTCCAGATCCCAACCACACTCAACTGCAAAAACTTGGGTCTTCCCCTCCAACTAGAAATGCTGGCCCATTCTCACAGTTTGCCCAGAATTCCCTGAGCCTCCATCTCTGCTGATCACCCATACCAATCATTGCTACAGAAAACAAAATCCAGGGGCTTAAAAATCTCTGACTCTTCATCCAATTCTGGCTCTGGGATCTTCCTCTCCTCTCATCTAGGTCCTTCCTGGTCCTTGGACCCGCTGAGGCCACTGAGTGGGCACCCCTCCCCACCTTCAGGTAGAAGGATAGCTGCACTCACCGACAGGGCTGGGGCAGGCTCCGTTAGCACTATTCAGGTCACCCCCTAGCATGGCCCCTGGAGGAAAAACAGAACCAGGATGAGCTGACAGCACTCCCCCTTCAAGAGTGAGTCTTGGGGACTGAACATGAAGAGATGACCCCAGGAGGAAGAGTCATACTCTCTTCCCTCAGGAGTCACATGAATGGGAGAATGCTGTGGTAGGTGAAGAGAAATACTCGCCGTTGAAAATGGAATCCCAAAGTCCCCATCACATCTAATTTCCACCTCACCTACCCACCTGCCAGCCCACTCACCTGCACTAGCTGGCCGCTGGGGCAGGCCAGGAGACACACTGTTCCTCTGTAGTGCTGGCTGCTGGGGGGACAGAAGCCGCGGGTCTGTGAGGGATGACGTCACCAGGGAAGGGGTGACCAGGGAGCCGCTGGGATTGCTGAACTGCAGTGAGCTCTGATTGGACACGGGCACCGTGACAGGCATGGCAAAGTTGGGAGCCGGGACAGCTGACTAGACAGAAAGATGGAGGGGCAGGATCAGGCCAGGTCAACCCCTTCCATGGATCCTACTTTTCCTGGGAGGGCAGGCAAGGGTTCTTCTCATTTCCGGGCTACACATCCTAGGGCCAGCAGTTCAAGCTCCCTGCCCTGTGCCCTTATGGAGTCCTGCCTGCCACTCCCAACGAGGAAGAACTTTGGGGAGAAGCTCTGGGTCCATTTCTGGCCCAGAGAATGAGAACAGGGCTCTGCTCACTGCAGACAGGACCAGGGACACCCCCTAGTGGAGGTGGGTTAGTCCTCAGCCAGGCAGGACACACGGGGAGTAGGTTAGAGGCCCTGAGAACAGACCCAGATTCACACACACGGCTGTTAAAGGCTTGTGCCACAAGTCGGGACATCATTTCTCTTGCAGTCTCCACCCATGTGGCCTGCTGCAGAGAGAGCTCACCCCCACCTCGCTGCCTTCCCCTTCAGCAGTTCTGCTTTCCCTACACAAGGCTGAGTGTCTCTGGTTGGGCTATCAAAGAAAGCCCAAGCAGGCCTCTCCCCCAAAATAACATCTGGACAAAGAGCACACTCCACTTTGCTGTCCTCTAAGGATCTCATGTCATCTACACACTTCTTGCTGGCGAGGGGGACACTTCAGGCCTCTCCAACTTACAACTTATGCTCCATCCCAGTAGAGTCTCAGCAAGGGATGCAGGTTTATCATGACCAAGGTCAGAGGTTCCTCAGAGGTCACTAAGAACCCGAGCATGGCTCAGAGCGGAGCACCCATCAGGGCAGCCGAGAGCCAGGGCGCGAAGCCACACCATGCACCACAGGGAGGCTCTGCTCCATGCGACTACTCACGGCCAGTCTATAACTCTGCATCATTTTATCAAACTCCTCGTCTATCTTTTTATATTTCTCTTCCGTCTGGGGGGTCAGGGCAAACACCTCGTCCACCTCAGGGCTCTCACATTCCCTGTGCTTCTTGTGCAGCGCCTGGGGGGAAGGGGCCGGAAGGGGGGGCCAACAGAGACAGAGTGAGTGGGGCTCACCCCATAGCGCCGGAAGAGCCCGTCGAGCTCCTCGCTGGCGCGCCGGTACTTGTCCTCCAGCAGGGGGCTCTGTTCCAGCGAGTCCTCCCCGTCGGGCTCCGGGCTGTCGCAGCCGTTGAAGCCCTTCTTCCTCAGGGTCTGTAACCGCACCACTGCCATCAGCTGGGTGAGAGTCCTTCCCACCCGCCTCACCTGAGTTCCTTCCAGCCCCTCCCTAAGGGCCCCCTCCTCTTCCCGGACCTCCTTCCTCAGGGTTCCCAGAATCTCCCCAGCCCGACTCAATGTAACCTGCCCCTCCCCACTGACAGTGCCTCCTGGGGCACCGTGTGAAGATCGGCTTGGTAGGAGCCATCAGAACACAGAGAACAAGGTTGGAAGGTGAGCCTAACCTGGGTGTGCCCTTGGCAGGGAGACATGTACTTCCAAAGTGACAGGCAGGGAGGGGGCTTCCAGGGGATGGGCTAAGGGGCTGGTGCCTTGGGCCAGTCCCTGCCTGGCCACTCTGTGGTAAGCCCTGACCAGAAGGTACTGAGTTCTCCGGGGGAGGTAGGCAGGGGTCTGCTCATCCCAGCCCCTGGGCTCTGCTTAGGAGAAGAGGAGGAAGAGAGAAATAGAGATGGAGACAGAGAGAGCGGGGAATGGGATGTGGAAAAGGAAAGGGGGATAAACACTGAGTCCCTACTGTGACCACCCCACACTCTAGTGGAGGCACAGCTGGGGGATCTGCAGTAGACTCCAAAGCTGCCCTCTTCATGCTCAAAATAGCTTTACAGATACTTGCTTTGTCTTTAAAATGAATGCAAATTTTACCTTCTAGTCTAGAGTAAATCTGTCTTCTCTAACATAAAAATAAGGGACTTTCCTCCAAATCTCTGAGTGGGCCTGTGGCTTCCCGGGCACCCTCTTCGTCAGCACAAGTTCTGTACCCCCAAGGTGCACGCACCTCAGTGTGAGAAGCAGGGACATTCAATTCACACAGCACCCTTCAAAGCAGGTACTGGCCCCATTTTGTGGAGGTGGGCACCAAGGCTCAGGAAAGCCTAAGCACCTGCCCAAGGCCATGTGGACAATAAAGGTCAGAGCTGAATTCCAAAGCCTATGTCCTTCAACAGTTCACAATGTTGGCTCTCTTTGAAACAGAAAATAGAACCACCAGGCCCACAAACAGACAGAGACAGCAGGAGAGATGGAAACAAAGAGGGAGATTTAAAAAAGGAAGAGGCAGGTGCAGAAGCACACCAAAAGATGGAGAAGTGGGGAAAGAGAGACAAAGAGAAAGACAGGATGCAAGAAGGTAAGAGAGATGTTACATCACGCTGGACGACAGAAGATAGACTTTTGGAGAGGTCAGGGTGGGTGTAGGCCGGCAGCCTGGCACTGGCCTGTTCAGCTGAACTGCCCTTGCTTCCTCCTCAGGCCCTGGGTTTGTGTGATGGGAGGAGGGTTTGTATGTGTGTGCACACAGGTGAGGGGCTACAAGGGGCACGTATACCAGGGTGTGTGCATAGGCAGGTCTGCGTGTACATGCAACGCGGGCACGTGTCCATGTGGATGCAGGCAGGGGGTGTGTCCTGGTGCCTGTGTGTGTGGGCCCACCTCGATGATGTCGGCATTGGTGCGGCTCTCGTGTGGCTCATTGTACTCCGTGTACTTGAGCAGCACCTTGTCCATGTCGGTGCTAGCGTACTGGAACAGCTTGTTGGAGTGGTTGAAGATGATGAGTGCGATCTCGCAGTCACATAGCACGCTCAGTTCGTACGCCTTCTTCATCAGGCCAAACTTCCGCTTGGTGAAAGTCACCTGCAGAGAAGGATGGGTGGGTGGCCAGATCTGGCTCAGTTAAGGCCTGACTGGGAGTCCCAGCCTACAGATGGCTGGACATTGCCCCTGCCCTCAGGAGCCCCCATTCTCAGTGTGACACAGCCTCAGGAGTCCCTGGTCTCAGGAGTCCCTGGTTTGGGGAAGGACCAGGCTAGTGCTTGTAGGCCAACACAGAGCTGAGATACAACCCAGAGCCCAACTCACTGAAGGGGCAGGAGTCAGGTGGACAGAACTCCACACCTCTGTGCTGGAGGCTATGAAGAGGTCAGTGGAGAAGAAGAGGGGGAAGATTCCTGGAAATGGGGAGTGCCTGGGGGTATGACCTAAGGCTTGCATATGGCTCTGGGATGGGAACATGGGCTCATCTAGCTGTGGCAGCAGATGAGCCTTGGAGTCCTGGGACACAGAGCTCCAGGAACTGTGAAGAGGTTGGGGTTCCTCTTCTCCCAATCTCCCTTCCCCTTCTGTAATAGCTCATAGTTTCCCCTCTTCCACAAAGCCCTCTTGGAATGCCTGGAGGGAGTAGAGGCAGAGGCCTGCTCCCTGTCCTCACCCGCTTCGGGTGGCTCTAAGACTTCCCTACCTGACGGTTCCGCTCGTCGGTGATTCGCTGGATCTGAATCTTTTTCCTCCCCATCTTCTCCGAGGGTCCTCGTGCTACGGAGGGGAGGGGCTCGCTGGGTGGTGGATCTTGGCACACCTTACACTGTGCTCATGAACAGTCTGGGAACAGTACTCAGTTCATGGTCTGCAGGATACCTTCTGCACAGCCTCCTGGAAGGGGAGGGTCATGAGAGGACTCTGAGCCCCCAAAACCCCCAGCCCTGCTCCCTGGGCACACAGGCCAGGCTCGCAGCACCCCTGGGAGAGCCTGGCAGCATCCGAGCTCCACCCTCAACATGAGGCAATGCTGTCTGAGGGAATGGTATGCCACAGCCAGGCACAAGCTGGAGCTCACACCAAGGCCCAGGCTCTTTCTCCTCGGTCACTGCTGTCCTCAGGCTCTAGGTCAGAGTAAATGGACCTCCTGGCTTCCAAGGGTCCAGGTCTCAGAGAATATCCCATGGCCCATTCTTCTCTCTAGAACCTGCTTGTAGTATGGACACCCGGGTGCTCCAGCTGCTCCTCTGGCCTAGAACTATGGTTCCCATTCTGGAGCTTGGACTGGAGACAATGCTGAGAGGACATCTGCCCAGTCAGTGAACAACAAGCATGGTATACCTGGTGCCAGGATGGGATGGCTCTGGTGCCCCTGGCTCAAGAACATATCAGAGCTGGGGCCTGGAGTCCTGTAGTGGGGCCTGGGGTTGTAGCACCCATATCTCCCTTCAACTAGAGTTCCTCCACACCAATCTGTTTCCTCAATGAGCTTAAGCCTAAGGTTTCTTTTTATTTCTACAAGCCTAGTCAAGTGCAGTAATGAGAAGAGAGGAAACAGCAGAACAAGGAGTTCGATCTGTAACTGACTGTGAACAATCAATTGAGCTAACTCGCTACCTTCGGACACGCCCAGCCTAAGATTTTTATTTGAGGAAAGAGTTGTGCGGCTTAAAACAATGAAACCATTCCTCTAGACCAGGAGATGGACATTTTGGGGCCAGATAGTAAATATTTCAGGCTTTGCAGACCATACAATCTCTGTTGTAACTACTCAACTCTGTCACTGTACCATGAAAGCAACAGACAGCAACACACAAACGAATGAGCATGAGCATGGCTGTGATCCAATACAACTATATTTACAAAAATGGGCATGGGCCAGATTTGGTCCACGGGCCATAGTTTGCTGATTCCTGCTCTAGCGGTACGGGCCACATCTAGAATCCAAGCTCAGTCTAAGAGTAGTGCTTCCCAACCTTGCACATCTTGAAGCAGACAGAGAAAATACAGGGCCAAATGATACACCCTGGGGAGGCCACTGGCAGCCAGGCGGATGCAGGCACCAGGCAGAGAACTTGCTGTCTCAGAACACCTGTAACCCCCTCAGAGCCCACTGGTTGAACAGCTCCATGCTAAAGCCAGGAGGAGAAACAGCCCCTGCACTGCACAACTCCAGGAGGCACCACAGGATGGGAGGGGGCTCAAGGATGGCAGCACAGCCTGGGCTAGAAAAGGTTCATTCTCTCCAGTGTGGGCAGTGCCTACACAGGCTGGGTGAGTCCTTGGGGACTGGAAAGGCCCAGGATGGGATGGAGGCACGGAATGACTTCAGGACCCCTCCAGCTCTGATTCCAGGAGTCCTTGCATCAAAAGTGGAGCTTTCTGGAAGATGTTGGAAGAGGACAGTGAACTGGGGCCCAGGCTTTCTAAAGCCACTCTATTTGGGTCCTGGGAGAAGCCTGGACCAGAGAATGCCCACCCTCCCCTCCAGAGCTCCCCTTCCATAGAGCCCCATGCCCAGAGACCCTACTGCAGAGTCTAGGGATGTAGACCCCCATCTACTGTCTGATCCTCTCCACCCCACTGCCCACTACCTGGGTAGAGGTGTTTGATGACAGAGAACAACCCCTACCCCTACCCCCCAGCTCCCACTGCCAATGGCTGCTGAGTTTCCCTGGAGTCTTTCCAGCCCAACTCAACATGGCCCCTAAGGTACCACAATAGATGCTAAAGTTCATCCTTGGTCTCTTGCTCATGAGGGAAGTGGGAGAGGGAAGACATGGAATCTATGAATTGGGGAGGAGCTGGGAATACTGGCCCCATTACCAAGACTGCTCCCCAGCCTAGCTGGAGAGCTTCTGCTCTGCCTGGATATCTATGGAAAACAATGCAGATAAATGCATTGCTCTTCAAATGATCCCCTACCTTTCTTTCTTTCTTTTTTTTTTTTGGTGGTGGTTGCTGTTTTTTAAGATAGGGTCTTGCTCTGTTGTCCAGGCTGGAATGTACAATCACAGCTCACTGCAGCTTCAACCTTCCAGCCTCAGCCTCCCAAGTAGATGAGAATACAGGTGTGTGCCATCACACCCAGATAATTTATTAATAATTTTTTTTTTGTAGATACAGGGTGTCACTATGTGGCTCAGGCTGGTTCAAACTCCTGGGCTCAAGTGATCCTCCTACCTCACCTCCCAAGTAGCTTGGACCATGAGTGTGTACTGCCATGCTCAACTAATTTTTTGACTTTTTTTTTTTTTTTTTTTTTTTTGAGACAGAGTCTCACTCTGTTGCCCACGCTGGAGTGCAGTGGCGTGATCTCGGCTCACTGCAACCTCTGCCTCCCTGATTCAAGCGATTCTCCTGTCTCAGCCTCCTGCATAGCTGGAATTACAGGCACGCGCCATCACACCTGGCTAACTTTTGTATTTTCAGTAGAGACGGGGTTTCACCATGTTGGTCAGGCTGGCCTCAAACTCCTGACCTCGTGATCCGCCCGCCTCAGCCCCTCAAAGTGCTGGGATTACAGGCATAAGCCACTGTGCCCGGCCAATTTTTTGACTTTGTAGAGACAGAGTCTCCTCCTATGTTGCCCAGGATGGTCTTGAACTCCTGGGCTCAAGCAGTCCTCCCGCTTCAGCCTCACAAAGTGCTGGGGTTAGAGGTGTGAGCCACCTGTCCGGCCTCCTCTTCCCCTCCTCCTTGTCCTCAAGGTGCTCCATGGGCCCTGGGCCTCCTACTGGTACCCTGGGACAAGAGCAACACCAGCCCAGCCAGTCCTGAGTGGCCCAGCAGACACCTGGGCCCCAAACACCTCCAGACACCCCATTCCTCACCTGTGACCCAGTGTCTGCCAAGTTCCCATTGCAAAGGCTCCAGCCCAGGGATTTCAGCTTCCCTCCTTCCCGGTGCAATCCAAAGACCGCGCTTTCTAGAGCTACAGTGGTGTGGGCTTTGGCAGGGAAGGTAGGGGAGGGCACACAGAGGGCAAGGGGAGGGGGCTACCAATAGTTGGCTTTTTAAATGGGATTCTCTGGCTTAGCCTTGAAAACTCAATCTAGACTGGTAAATGCAGGAACTACTGGGCTCCTCTGATTTAGAGCATCTACCTTCCCTCTCTCCCCTTTACTATCTCCCTCTCGGCACCTTTAGTTCATAACCAAATTCTTGCTGAGATGTAACCTCTGTCAGCTTATGACCAATACTGCCTCTTCCTCCGAACTGGAAGATAAATCTCTCTTTGTTTTCATGACCCTCAGAAAAGTCACTCTTGTAATCTTTCTAGCACTTATCACCATTGTGAATAACTATGATTCTATGCTTTTATTTAACGCCTGGCTCCTCCATGAGGCTAAAGTTTCATGAGGGCAGGAATCACATCTGTCTTTTTCACTACTCTATCTCCTGTAAGAAGGAGGTCAGGAAATGTCTGTTGAAAAGAAGAAAATACTATTTCATTGTTGTGGCGCTGTGAGAAGTCCTTCTTGCAGTCTAACCTCCAATAGTCTTGCTGCAGTACCAGTTCCTCTCACTCTATCCTCTATGGAGCTAGAACCCTTCCTCTCCCAACGGCCCCTGAAGATTTGGACACCACCCACCCTCCAACCATGCCTGGTATCCTAGTCCTCAACCCTTCCCACCCTCAGGTTGGCTGGTGCAGAGGGTGAGACTCTAAAGTCTTCTAAGGAGCAGCCCTGAGCACATGGAGATGGAGAGGATGGGGTTGCTTAGGCAACTGTCGCCTGGCAACCAGCTCCCTGGCTGATCTCCTACACCGCCCCCCCCCACCCCCGCCTCAAGCTGGGGGAGCTGGGACGAGAGAGGGATCAGGGCTGAGAAGACAGGGAAGCCACAGAGATTCACTGAGCATCGTCTGACAGAGAGAAGTCAGGGTTAAAAAGACCAGGCCCCATCTATCCACACTCCCTATCAAGCTAGCCCAAAGCACTTTTTATAATTCCATGCTTCCCAGGGCCCTTTCCACTGCTGCTCCCACCTCTGTGCCAACACTGCCAGAGGAGGAGATGCCCCTGCCTTAGGCAGTCCTTCCTCCCATCTAACCACAAACCTCTCTACAAAGCAGGCGTAGTGTGTACTGACCTTTTTTCCTTCTGCTCTCCATTCCACATTGCTGCAGGGTCTTTGAAAGCCCAGAGGCAACAACATGAACTCAACCCTGATTTTGGAGGAAGGGGTAGCTGGGGCCTAGGTAGGCACAAAATACCTTAACCTGACCCTATCCAAGGTTTGGAGGCCTATCCTGGCTAAACTTCCCTCCTACCCAATTAGGGAGGTTTTAATGAACACCTGGACCTCCTTAATTAGCCCTCTGCCTAATTACCTAACCAACTGGCAGGAGCCAGAGGCTTGGGCATCTGTTCTCCAGATGTGAGTCTCTCCTCTCCAGTCTCTCCTGGCCCCATTCTTCTCCTGTCTGGTCTACTCCTCCTCTAGGAAGCCCTCGCAGATGATCTGGCCCTTGGCTGCTTCTTTTCTAACCCTCTCTCCTTCACCCTGCCTGGTATCTGGACCCCAGGGCTCAGGAGGACTTGGGCTACCAAACAGATGGGGTTGGTCAGGATGGCCTTCCTGTTCTGATGGCCCCAGGGCCTGCCGAATCCTGACCTCAGGCCACAGCTATGACTCCTCGGGCTGACAGTATCCATGTCACCAAAAGTTCCCCTTCAAAGGCTCTCAAGGCTCTGGCTGCTTGACTCTGATTCACCTGACTCCGTGGATAGGACAAGGGTGGGGCAGGGTGAACCTCGTGGGTGGCAGGGGGCTGGGACAGGCAGAGGCAGGGCCTTCCTGGTAGACATGTGAGAAGCAAAGACGGGGAGGACATTTGGCAATGTCCACCCATATCTGTTCCCATCCTAGTGGTCCCAAGGCTCAAAGAAACCACAGGGCATCTGCTTCCAGAGCTCCCATACCAGCACAGGTCAAAAGGGAGCAGATGCCCAGAGAGGGAAGCAGGCACAGACTTACCAACTATAGAGAAGGGTGGCTGAGGAGAAGACTTCACAAATGGACAGCAGGGAGGATGCAGGACAGGAGGCCCCTCTGACAACACCCTTGACAAGAAGGAGGGCTGAGGGGACCAGGGGGAATCCAGAAGGACCCCACTGATAGCCATTTTTCCAAGCCCAGGTACAGACCCAATTAGAACCTGTGGGTTGTGTTTACATACAAATGAGCTACAAATGATGTGCAAAAGGTACCCTAAAGGAGGACTAGTTTGCAAGGGGCATGGGAGAAGAAACAGGTCCCTGGCTCCCCCAATGCAACACCTCTTGGTACCTGAGCAATATTCAAACCATTCTCGGGTTTCAGAATGATGCTATCTCAGTTCCTGTGTGAAGGTGGCCTGGGGCCAGTGGGGAGAGCGGTGAAGGGGAGAGGTCAGGGCAGCCTCCCTGCAGCTGCAGCAGGGCTGAGCAGAGCTGTCCTTCCCATGGAGCTGCAGGGGAATTCCTTTCCCATGGCCAGCCTCTATCCTCTCTTTCTTGCTCTTGGCAGGGGAGTACCTACCTTCCTTCTCCCCTATACCCTTCCACCCATATCTGTTCCCATCCTAGTGGTCCCAAGGCTCAAAGAAACCACAGGGCATCTGCTTCCAGAGTTCCCATACCAGCACAGGTCAAAAGGGAGCAGATGCCCAGAGAGGCTGAGTGAGCAGCCACGCATCACAGAGCAGTGGGCCTCAACTTGCTCTTCCTCACGGTAAGAAAGGGAGCTCTCATTAGGCGGGCCCTTCATCTCTCCCTCCCAGGCTGCTCCGGGCTGCAGGCTGAGGACTGGAGGGTAAGGCAGGAGGCGCTGGAGACAGCTGTCATCCCTCCTCCCGCCCCTTCCCTGTGGCTGGGCTGCAGGGCATGAAATAAGCAGCAGGCACTGGGGGAGGGGGTGACAATCCAATCCACCTGTCACCCCCACAGTCAGGCGGCCTCAAGCAGCCTGCTCGCTAATGAGGGAGGAGGCGTGGGTGAGGCAGACACAGAAGAGGGTGGCAGAGGGGGGACAGACACACAGACACAGGAAAGATAACAGAGAAAAAGAGGCAGCAAGGCCAGAAGGCATTATGGGGCAGAAGCAGAGACAGACAAGGAGAGGGCTAGAGGAGACGGAGAGGCAGGAGACCCGCAGAGACAAAGACTCAGAGAGAAGCAGGTAGAGAACAAGAGACAGGTTCAACAACGGCTTCCAGGACTGACTCCTGGCCCAGCGCTGGGGGAATAACTCAACAGGACACCACCCCTGCCCTCTGAGAACTTGCAGTCCAGCCAAGAGACAGACAAGGGAGGGGCAGGTCCCACCCAGGGCAAGGGCAGGGAGACGAAAGGGGGCCCTCAGGGGCCTGGACTGGACCCAGACACAGCCCCGGAAGGAGCATCCCAGAGCAGGCAGGCCAGCCCTAAGAGGCAGCAGAAGTGAGGACCGAGGACCAAGGACCACGGCTGCCCAGCTCGATCCCCAGGCCCTGCCTTAATACCCAGTCTACCCCCAGGTTCACAACCTTTCTAGTCATTTCTCTCTCCCAACTTCAGCCCTGGGACCTCTTCCCTAGTGCAGAGACACAGGCTAAGGAGCTCTGGGAGACAGGGTGGCGAGGTGAACCCGGTGATGCCCCCAAACACCCAGGCAAGATGGTCCAGGATCATTCTGTGGTTCACATAGTGAGCTCTTCCTTCACAAAAGAAGTGGGGGGCATTACCCCTCTGAAGTCTGAGCCAAGGCAGGAGCCTCACATTGTCCCTCTCCCCATCCCACACACAGCCCAATTCTCACACCCCCAGCTGCATGGCCTGCTCCCCACGCCCCTGCTCCTGGGCCCCTCTTGGGTCTCCCTCTCATGCTGCATTCTCTCTGCCCCCTCTCTGTCCCCGCCCCCTCCCACAGCGGCCTCTTTTCTTTACCCCAGAAGTGCTTCTAGGGTCTGATCTCAAAGCAGGGCCCCAGCCCCAACCCTTCAAAGTTCTGTCTGGCAGGCTCACTACCCAAATCCCTGGTTCCCACCGTCTTTCCCTCCCTCGGGGACTCCCCTCCCCCAGTCCAGCAGCCTCAGGGCTGGGCAGGGGCTATTTTTAGCCTGGGCACTGAGCTAATTTTAACTCACCGACAGGGGACCTGGGGGCGGGCTGTCGGGCTGTGGGGGCAGGCAGTCCAGGAAAGCTGGGCCTGGGGCAGGGGTGGTCTCAGGCCTCAGGCACCCTAGGAACTCAAGTGGGGGGCAGGCCCTGCAGTCTCAGATTAAGGGACAGGAACTGACTTGCCAAGGGGAGCACCCGGTATGGACAGCAGGGCTGAGCCCTCCCCCTAGCTTCCGCTGGACAACTCTCCTGAGCCCCACCCTAGGCTTCCCGCCCTCTTCTCCCTGGCAAGTCTCCTGGGATGGGGTCATCCTGTTCTCTGCCCAGGAGATGCCTCTCCAGTGAGGGTCTGTCTCCTGAGCCTCCTCCATGTCTTCCCCACCCCAGCTTGTCCTTCCTGTAGTCTAGCTCTCATCCTTCCTGTAGCAGCTGTGAGGCCGTTTGGCTCCCTACAAGGCAGCAGCCTGTCCCCCAGGGTCCAGCACTTCCCACTCCAGCTCTGACCTTCCCCTTATGGCCTCTGGACTGGCTCCTAGGTAACCACCCCACCCCACAAAACAAGCTCCTAGAGCTACCCAGACTGATCTCAGGAAGTATTTGGAGGCAACAGGAGATTGAGTCCCAGTAGAGAAGGGATGGGTGAGGCAGGGGAATGAACAGCTTAGGGAAATATGGGGTCTCTAAGCTGAGATTCTGGATACCTGGGTTCTAGTCCCTGCTCTGGTCTAAAGTGTGATCCTGAGTAAGTCACTGCCTTCTACAGGCTTCACCCCACTGTTCCGTATTATGGGTAGCTGGGTGGACTAGGTACCCAAATGCCCTTCTGGCCCAAACACATGGCTCCTGTGCTCTCTGGGGAAGCCCAAAGGGAAGGGAGGTCAGAATTGTGTAATTCATGGAGAGGAACCAAAGAGATGGCCTGGCTGGGTCTGTCATCCTCCTGCTGGGGAGGAAAGGCAATGAGGGTGCTAGAAGAGAGTCAGGATGGGGCTGGTGAAGGGGCAGGTGTCTTCTAAACAGTAACCCTCCAACAGATGGCCAAGGGTTGACAAAGGCTCTGGTCAGCCAGAACAAGTACCAAGTGGGGCACACAATGCCCTTGTGGCAGAGGCTCAGCCATCCCAATCCCCTCACACACTGGGAATGCCTATCAGACCACCTGCTTGTGGCTACTGAGCAGCAACTCGCCCAAGGTCACTGTTTGGTCCCTGGTGGGACCAGCTCTAGAACCCAAGCCTAAGGCTGTCTTCAGATTCCATCCCAGCAGGCCAAGCTGCAATAACTCACCACCATTCATTTGCATGAGGATTTGCATAGTGTCTCTGACCTTATTCCTTCAGGCTCAACTTCCCATTCCAGGACATGGGTCACCCCCACCCAGGATCCACAGGCACTTGGGGACACCAAGTGGAGTTCTTGGCACCTCAGGCCTTTGTTCCCATCTTTCCCCACCAGAAAGCATTATTGGGTTTATAGTAACCCACAGTGATAGAGTCTAGAGCTCTCAGTCCAACTGGGTCCCCTACTCTTGTCTAGGCAGAGATGGGGGAGGGGTGTGAAATCACGAGGAATAAGTAAGTATGGCCGCTACAGGAGTTTGGTAAGATTCACAGGGTGAAGCGTGGCTCTGTCACTGCCTTGAGGTGTCACAGGAGAAGAATCCCATTCCCCTCTTTAGTGCCAAGGTTGGGGCAGCAGCAGCAGGATGGAGGTGAGCTGTCCTTTACTTCCACTTCTATCTGCATTTCCAAAACCCATCCACAGCGCAGGGTGGGAGGAAATGGCCCAGGACAGCAGGTAGGATAGATAAGACTACAGAAAGAACTTCTCAGGGCTGAGTCATTGGACTCAAAGTAGTCTCTGGGGCTCAAACTTGCTTTGTCAGAAGCCCTCCAACCAAGCATGCGAGGCTGGTGACACGTGGGAGGGCATGGAGGCCCCAGCATTGTATGCCAACCAACGGGAGCTGCAGACAACCAATCTCCTACCTACCTTTAAGTCTGACCTACATTTGTCCAGAGTATCTACACCGCTCCCATATCCTCTGAAACAATGAAGCCCAGCAGTGGTCTCCAATCCTAGGAAGTCCTTCCTGCTATCTAACTGCCGTCCCTCCCACCGCAGCCAATCCTTCCACTATTACCTAACCCACTTTGGTCATCTAGACAAGAGAAATGGACAGGGGCCCTTAGCCATCAGAAGCCCTGACTGAGGAGAGGTGGGGGCCGTTGGGACGGTTAGTGTGTCACCTTCCACCTCCCCAACCCAACTTCCCTCTGGGGTCTCAGGAGACAGAAGTGAAAGTGGCAGCTG
This sequence comes from Piliocolobus tephrosceles, assembly GCF_002776525.5. Lineage (NCBI taxonomy): Eukaryota > Metazoa > Chordata > Mammalia > Primates > Cercopithecidae > Piliocolobus > Piliocolobus tephrosceles. Next base: position 94,110,629 of record NC_045434.1, read on the forward strand.
GGGCCTTGGGGGCGGATCTGCTTGAGAGCCGTTGGAATGAGCATAATGCCACCAGTGCTGGGTCTGGGCTGCCTGCCATTGCAGCGGGTGGGCTAATGGTTAGACCAGGGGAGGGACTTTCCATGGAAATAAGGACATGGGGTAATGAGGAGTGTGGGCCCCTGGCCAAAGGAAGGGCAGGCTGAAGAGAGAAAAATGGAGAGAGGCAGGCAGCAGACAGTCTCAGAAGGGCATTCTCTTCCTAGGCAGTGTTTGTCCCCTTTCTTAAAGCAGCAAGATCCTTTCTTCTGACCCACAGAACTGAGACAAGGCTGCTCTGGCTGAAGCAGATGAAGGGGTCTGAGCCCTCATTGCTGGGACATGAGAGCAAAGAGAGAGGGGACAGAGTCCAAGGTCTGGGACCTCAGACTGGACAGCACTAATTATGAGGAAAGGGGAGGTGGAGAACATGAAGGGTTCACCTACAACGATGACAGGGGACCCGAAAGAGGCCAATCCAATCAGGGAAAGCAAATCCTCCTAGAGACATCATGACCTCGAGAAGCCACTGAGGATTTAAAGGGGCTGTTCAGGGCAATGGCTGGGTCTCCTTCTAACTCGAAGGACAGTCCTCTAAGCCCCTGGCAGCGGAGGGAGGGCGGGCATCGTGGCTGCGTGGGCCTGCTGAGGCGGCCAGCCAGGCAGCTCTTACAGGATTAGCTTGCTGCTTTCAGGAAAGGTGCCAGGTGAGGCTAAGATGCCCAGCCAGATGGAGGGGGGGCCCAGAGGGAAGGGGGTAGGGAGAGCAGTACCTGCACAAGGCTATGCAGATACATGTCCCCAAATCCGTGCCCCTTACCAATACCTGGCTTCTAACCCTTTCATGAGGATACTGTGCAGGGACCCTTCAGATTTTTGCCAGCAAGGACCTCTGCCTATCAAGTTTTCCCTGCCATTACTATGATCTGCAGTTATCTTTCCTCTGAGGGGAGTCCTGCCTGTTGTCTACTCTTGACTCCCCTGCTACAGTTTACAACCAGGGCCCTACCCCTCAGAACAGGTGAGGGGCTAAGTGGTTCCCCTAACTCCCTGCCCCCTTAGCTCCCCACCCCCAGGCTGACAGGTGGGGGAGACAAGAGGAAGCAGCTGGGCTAGGACACCTGTCCCCACCCAGCCATCCCCGGCCCCAGAGGCCTGCATAAGGAGACTCAGCACAGAGGAGGCAGTGGTGGTGGCTGGAGGAAAGGGGCCCATAGGTTAAGGAAAGAGGTGACAGGAAGGTCTGAAAAACCCACTTCCAGATCATTCCCATCCTCCTAGTCTACCCCAACCATCATCTCTCACCAAATGCACAATACATGCACGCTTTAAGGGGAAAATCTCAAGGTTTGAGATCATCCCTCAAACCCCTTGCTCTATTCCCCTGCCTACACATTACTTGATCCAGCTGGAGTGGAAAGACCCCAGGAAAAGGGACCAAGTCCCCTCTCCTCACTCCAGCCTCCTGCCAACGCATTTCTACTTGAAACTCAGGGATGGGCTCTCTCCGTATTCTTTGTTCTCTCAACCCTCAACCCTAGGTATTTGCTGGTGGGTTGAGGATGAGAGAATCATGAGGGGTAAGCAATCAAGCAGCCAGAGGGATCTGGCAAGACTCGTGGGGCTAAGTGTGGAGGAGGCAGGTTCTCAGACAAGGAGATGGCTGGATGGGGAGGGGAGGGCTGGGCTCAGCTTCCCAAACCATCCCAGGGCCAAACAGAGCCCTAGGCCAGGAGGAACCCTCAAGGCCTCCTCAATCCCTACCCTGGACACCAAAGGCATTGCTTGCCCCCACCCCTGTTTCAGGCAAGTCCTGGGCCAGCCTAAAGCTCAAGGTCTGAGAGAAAAGATGCAACCATCACACTTTTTCTGGCGGAACCTCCTTCCCTTCCCTTCCCATGTGAGGCAGGTAGCACCACTTCCCTTTCACAGGTATGGAAACTCACACAGAGATGAGCAGGGAGTTGCTCAAGGTCACCAGAAATAAGGGGCAGAGGCAGACTGACTGTTGGGCACAGGGCTTCTGCTCACAACCTGGATGGGGGTGGGAGCGAGTCTCCCTCCATCTGGGAGTTCTAGCACATTCCTTCCAGGGCCAACTCCCCAGGTCTGGGCCTGGCAGGCTCATACTGGCCTTGTGTCTGCCTTGAGACAAGCCCAGCCTCTTGTGGTTCAAGCCTTCCCACTCCAGTGTCTTCTCATTGGTCCCATGCGGCAGCTCACAGGGATAGCAGGAGGGGTCTTGGAGTGTCATTTGATCTTGCCCTCAAACCCTTGCTTTGGGGGCTTTCTCCATGACACTCAAGTCAAAGCAATACCTCCCTCACCTTGCCACCAAAGGCTGGTTCTCTGCCCTCTGCTGAGGAATCCTGGTTTTCTCTTCCCTTCAATTTCTCCTCCTCCTCTCAGGCCTCCTTTCCATTGCCCTGTCCTGCAGGGCAGGATCTCTCCTTTAATCTCAGACAAAAGCCCTTTACACCTAATAACTAGGAAAGCTTAAATAAGTCACTTAAATCTCCGAGACTCTGTTTTCCAATCCAAAATAACAGTTTTAGAGAGAAACAGTCTTCTTATGTTCCCATGCTCAGTACGAAGCTTGTCTACACACGAACACAAGAAATGGAAGTTTCCTTCTTCCTTTCTGAGAACCCGTCACCTCTCTCCACTGGGATCTCAAAAGTTTTGGTTTTTGGGCGGGGCACGATGGCTCACACCTGGAGTCCCAGCTACCCAGAAGGCTGAGGTGGGAGGATCGCCTGAATGGGAGGCTGCAGTGAGCCATGATGGCACCACTGCACTCCAGCCTGGACAACAGAGCAAGATCCTGCCTCAAAAAAAAATTAAAAAGTTTTGGTTTTTGGTCTTCAAAGTATACTGGAAAGTTGGGCAAGTGGGGTAATGCTGAGGGTGAAGCTCCTTTGATCAGGGGACCAAAAAAAAAAAAAAAAAAAGCTCCCTCTGTATGGTTTCCTGGTCTGCCCAGCTCCTAGGAGAGTGGCCAGAGCACCTAGCCAGAGGCAACAAGCCAAGGTCAGTGACCAGGCCTAGAGCCCAGAGCCTCCTGGGAGGGTAAGTTTAAATGAGTAAATATGGTCCCGCCTGGGTGTGGCAAGCGACAGGCCAGAGCTTTGGACATGTCCCTCCCCTCCCAGCCTACAGCAGGAAGAAGAGAAGTAAGACAGGCACAAGAGCCTCTCACCCCCTTGGCTATCAGGGTCCTGTGCAGAATCAATGAATGCATTCCCCTGTCTCCACACCAGCCAGGACTAACCAGAAACATAACTTGGCTCTCAGAAAAGAGAGACTTGTAGCCTCGGCCACAGGAAAAGGAAAATGTCAGATGAAGAGGGCCTTGGGGATCACCTAGGCCAAGGACCTACCCCCAAATGCCCGAGGGCTTTGATGTAGCCTTGATGCCTCACAGTGGCCTTGCTCATCAAGGTGAGTGGGGAGGGCAACAGAGACCAGCGACAAACCACCAAAACACCCAGGTGTTAATCACCGAAAGGCGAAACTCTGTACATCTGGAAAGCTGGGGCCCAAGAGGAGTGACCCAGGGACACACGGGCAGTGTGAGGGGCAGAGGCAGGCTGTGCCAGGACCACAGACAGGAGCATGTGAGGGAGGGGTAGGGGGCACGGATGGAAGTCAGCCAAGGCTCCTTGACTCACAAGCCATGCTCTTTATTTTGCAGACAGGGCTCTGCCTGCCCATCTGTGGTCTAACCTTAATCCCTCTTGCTCCAGTCAGCCCTTCTCTCTTCAAAGTTCTTGCTATGCCCTTCGCCTTCTTGCCTCCGGTCCCCTCAAACCCATCCCAACTCTCCAATCCTTTAATCATCTTTGCCATTCACTACCCCCCACCTCCCGCAGTGCAGCAGCTGCTCTGTGGGTGTCTATATACCAGTGTGTATGCGTTGCACACCTTCCTGCATGTGTACCACTAAATGCTGTGGACCGCACTGGGCATGCCTGTCTACATGAGACCCCTATCTAGTTCCCACTACTAGGAGAAGGGGCCTAATGGCTAGTTCTCCCACAGTTCCAGGACAAATGCCTCAGAATACTTTCAGCCACAAGCAGGGAAAGGAAAAAGAAAATAAATATTCCAAGATCCAAACAGCACCGACCCCGCCAGGCCAAAGGTCAAGGCCTTTCGGGAGAGCCACTGGAAAAGAAAGCGCTTTGAGTTCCCCTCCTTTTCTATGCCAAATTAAAGCCATCTCTTTCTCCCCAGCTTCCCCACTGGGAAGTTCTTCTTGAAGTCTAAGCTCCATCCTACCTCCATCCTGCTACAGAGAGATTATATGTGATATATCCATGTGATCATGGATAGACGAGTGACATCAACCACAATACAGTCAGCCGTCCAGCTTCTAGAACACAGCTTCTAGTACCTAACCGCCCCTCCCTCCATGAGTAAGTCACCAAACTGGGACAGAAGGACAGACAGTTGGCCGGACTCCGGCCCCATGACTGGCTCATAAAAGCCACCAGCGATTACAGTGATGCTGAGGTTGTGCCGGCCTGCCACCATTTCCTCCTTCCCTATAAAAGAGAGATAGTTGCCTTAAACCAGCTGGCCTGAGAGAGTCTCGAGAGTCCCAGCCATGGTCCCGCCGGATGGGGAGAATCCCACCACCACAGTGCCGGGAGACTGAGAACCCAACCCTTGATGACAGGTTCCAAGCTCACATCGGATCCTCATACCCACTTACAGAACCTGATGAACACCAACCATGTGTCCAAGAGGTCAAGGCCTGTATTAAGTCAAGGCCCTCCTCTTTTCCAGTAAGGCCACCACCCTCTGGACTAGAGGAGCAAAAAAACAGGGGGCCTGGCTCAGATACAACTAGGGAAATGTTGGGCCCACCCATCAGATCCTGGACTTCCCTTGTCCCCATAGAGGTACTCAGGTGTGTGGCAAAGTGTGCAACCAAGGGCCCACACCAGGCCGGCAAAAGCACTGAGATTCTGGATCCAGTGCCAACCAGGGAGAGCAGGGGGCCCAGCTGGCCAGGAAGAGAAGGTTGACAAAACGGGCAGAGGTCCAGGCCTCTCTGGGGGTATAAGAGCAAGGGACGACCACAGCAGAGGGACCCTTTGAGGGCACAGTAGAGGAGAAGGGTCGGAGGGGCTGGGCCATAATCAATGAGGGCCTATCCCCAAGGCTTCCTCAGGGGCCAAGATACCTCCCACCCCAATCTTCCTTATTGCTGCTCCTTTAGCGCCCCCCAACCTGAAGAGTCTCCCTCTGCCTTCTCTTCCCCATCACATCTCCCAGGAAAGATTGGAAAAAAAAAAAAAAAAAAAACCCTGCTACAGAGAGATTATATAACAGCAGCCAGAAAGACTATCATATCTCCCAGCCTATGAGGAGAACCAGGAGCCAAGGGGGCAGAGCCAGGATGCCCAGGCCCTCCAGCCCAGGGGCACCAAGTGCAGAGTGGAGTGGACACGGACAGCACCTGCCACCCCTCCAAGTCCTCCACCACTCTCTCAGGCATTGAGTACAGCAGACAGAAGCTCTAGCCAATTCCCCACGCCCATCCCCCAACATAAGGATCATGACGCTCTCTGGGTCCTGCTTCTCCCCTTGGACTGGGGCTTCCATGAACACGGACTGTATGTCTCCCTTCCTAGAATCCCTCCCTACTATGAAGTTGTGCCTAAACAAGTGGAAAGACGAAAGCTCTTACACAGATTTGCTGTGTGATCTCAGGTAAAAAACTCAACCTTTTTGGTCCCTACAGGAGTGAGTAAAAGCTCCTCTCTTCCCCCTTCCCTCCAGAGAGACCAGAGACCCCTCCCTTTACAAATGTACATGCACACACATACATATACACACATATGCAAACATACAGGGTGTGTTGGCGGGGGCAGGGGAGTTACAACAAAGAGAATATAACCACTGAGACCCAAGGGCCCAAATGCCTATGCTGGGGCAAGTGGGGAAGGAGTTCCATATAAGCTCCAGTGTCCCCCAATCACCCCATATAAATAGGTCCTCAGCCACTCCCACAATAGTCCTACCCCACCCCCATCTCCTGCCCAACACACTGGGAAACCACAGGAAGGAAATTCATTCCCAGGCAGGGCCGTGGGAGCTGGGAGAGCCAGACTAAGTCCTGGGGCGGGTGTGACCCCGTGGCCACAAGCGGTGGACATCTGTGAACACTGACATGTGCCTTTTCGGTGCTCTCCTCAGCTACTGAGACCTTCCTGTTGGGGTTGGGAGAGGAGTGGGAGGTGGACAGCTCCCAAACGCCAAAACACCCAATCTCAGGCTGACCTGCACTCTCCCTCCTATCTCCAGGCCAGAGCAGCCCAAGGTCACCGCCCCAGACGGCAAACTTCCCATAGTCTAGGCTGGACCCTGAATTGCTGCGGAGACCCACTGAAGGGATAGGAGGAGGAGTGGATAAGCGCCACCCCCACCCCAAAGCAAAGAAACCAGGACTCTGAGGAAAACTCGAATGGGGGTTAGGCACAGCAAAGAGGGACACAGGATCTCCCCAAGCCCGCGATACCCTCCCCCAATCCATCAACAGTGCACCAAGTAAGGGGAGGCAGAGGGAGGCTCCCACTCAGAAGGGCAAACCTGGGATAACCCAGTCGGTGGCTCCTAGAGTGCCTTCCTTTCGGGGGAGCCCCCAGAAGGCTGCTGAGAGGACAGCGTGACTCACTAGGGGAGGGGGCCCCTTTCCCCCATCCCCCTAAGACCCAAACCTGGTAGGAAGGAGGCTGGCATTGGAGTGGGGGACTAAATGCATTTTGGTCTCCTTGGCCCACCCTCCCAAAAGCCCCCCCAAACTCCCTAAACCCCCACTCGCAGCCCAGCTCCGCCTGCCATAGGTGGAGAGAGGGACTAGAGAACTCTTGCCCAGATGTTGAACAGCTGCAAACTTCTGGCCAGGGAGTTCTCCAGCTGGGGCTGCTGACAAACCACATCAGGGGTCTCGGAAGCGGGGCTAGGAGGTCCCAAGGAAGGGTCCTGCGTGCCCACCTCGTGGCGACTCCGCGTCCCAACTCCACAGGCACCCGGCAAACACCGGCCCCGGAGACACACACACTCACACACCCCAACCCACCACCCCGGTGTCATCTGAACAACATCCCCCCTCCCTCCCCCGCTTCCCAAACAGCTGCGGCTCCCCCCGCCTCCACCCTCCCGCCGCCCTCCCAGGCCCCCTTCTGCACCATTTCGGGCCAAGGAGGAGGGAACAGGCGGCGAGAGGAGGGAGAGGGAGGGAGGGCCGGCTGTTAAAATGTCAGTCGCTCCCGGCTGTCACCGGAGACCCCCTTGGAGGATGGCGCCCCGTCCCAGACCGCTCGGAGGCCGTCGTAAACCCCCTAGGCGAACAAGCGGGCGCACCCCCAATCCGCCCGTCCCCACCCCGTACTCCCAACACCCAAGGGAATTGCAGCCCACTCCACTTGTCCCCCACGGCAGACTCCCTGACACAAACAGTCCCCTAGGTAATCCCCGCCAACGCCACACGAAAACACGGCCCGCTTCGCGAGTTCCTCCCGGCCCGGGGGCTGCCCAATCCCACCCCTCAGGGGGACGGTCTAGACCACCCTCCACCCCAACTCCTGGACCGGGTGGGGGAGGGGGCCTCTTAAAGTGGCAGGCGCATTATTTTTCTTTACTCACCAGCCCGCCTGGGGGAACGGTGTTGTCACGGCAAAGAGCGGGTAGCCCTCGCCCCTGGTCCAGGGGATCTTCAACACCAGGAAGCCGCAGCTCCGAGCGGGGGGAATAATAAATGAGGCCGGCGTCCGCGCGGGCCCTGGGCGGCGCCGTGGGGCCTGGGCCCCCGTCGTGGGCGCGGGGGCCAGCAGGCGGGCGGCGGGCAAGCAGGGAACCGGGGCCGAGCGCCCGAGCCGCCTCGGCTGTTGTTGATATTTTGCTTCCTTCCTCCTTTCGGGCTCCAAAGGTAACTCCTCCAGCCCCCGGGAGTCGAGGCCGACGTAGGCACAGCTCAGCCTAGCTTGAGGGGTGGGGAGAACGGGGTGACGGACAGGTGTGGGGGCCAATGGGAGGCACGTATGGGGGTTGCGGGGCGGAGTCGGGGCTGGGGCGGTCCCGAGGACGTGGCCCCGCCCCTCGCTTCCCCAGGGCTGGCCGGGCCGGGCCGAGTCGGGTCGGCCCCCGCCCTACCGCCCTCTCAAGCTAGGCTGTGGCGCCGGGAGCGGCGGATCCCTCCGCTTGCCGGGAGGGAGGGAGGAAGGGACGAAGCGAGGCAAAGTAGGAAAGCGAGACCCAGAGGCCTTTAAAGGGATCGGTCCGATCCCACGGTGCCCCTCGGAGCACGCCGGCCGCCCGCTCGCTTGGCGCTGGTGCCACCGCGTGCTCCAGGAGGTCCTTTCCGGGGAGGCCGTGCGAGCTGCACGCACACTCTCAACACGCGCCACCTCGGGACCTCCTCCCGGCCCCGGGCCCCGGGAGAGTTGGGAGGTGGGAGTCTAAGTAGATAAATTAAGGGGAGACTGGAAGTGGTGAAAAGCTCCCATCTCCCCCACTTGGTGTGTGACAAAGCCCCACTTAAGGGCGACATTCTTGGGGGTGTGGAGGTTACCTAGGGAGCTCAGTTGCTCCCTCTACCTGTGACAGGCCCCCTCCCGTCCCAGGGCCCGGCTCGGCAGACGCCCAGCAATTTAAAGCGACAGCTCATAGTTCTTGGGTGACCTAATCTCCAGTGCTTGCGGGGCCCCACAGCACTTAACTGCCAAGGGGGCAATTTAAAGGGGCGGGACCCTAATTCCTCCCCACCTCCCGCCGCACAGTAAACACCCAGAGATATCTTATTAAAGGAGCAGTAGTAGCTCTTCAATTTTTTTTTATTTTCAAATTCCTGGTTGCTCCAGGGTGTGGTGAATCTTTACGTGCCCTACAACAGGAGTGTGGGTGCCATGCCTACTGGACAACTGACCCGTCCTCTTCAGTATCCGTGTTACTTCCAAGTCCTGCTGCTTTGTCCCAGGAGCGTAAGGAAATGATGGCATCTGGCTTAGATCTCAAAGAACCTTGCAGAACAGAAGGGCACTCAGTTTTTCCAAACCCCCGCTTTTTTTTTTTTTTTTTTTTTTTTTGAGACGGAGTCTTGTTCTGTCGCCCAGGCTAGAGTGCAGTGGCGCGATCTTGGCTCACTGCAACTTCCGCCTCCCAGGTTCAAGCTATTCTCCTGCCTCGCCTCCTGCCTCCCGAGTAGCTGGGACGACAGGCGCATGCCGCCACTCCCGGCTAATTTTTTGTATTTTAGTGGAGACGGGATTTCACCGTGTTGCCCAGGCTAGTCTCGAACTCCTGAGCTCAGGCAATCCGCCCGCCTCGGCCTCCCAAAGTGCTAGGATTACAGGCGTGAGCCACCGCGCCCAGACACACACCCTGATTTCTATCTGGCTGGATCTGATTTACCGGACAATGACTTCAATATATAGAGAAAGTGGTTAGAAATGTCAGCTTTGCAGTCAAGCTGCCGTGGTTCAGATCCTCACTCCACCATTCATTAACTGTGAACACAGGCACATTATTTAACTTCCCCCTACCTCATGGTCCTCATGGGTAGACAAGAGATGGTGATAATAGTAGCTAACTCAGAAATTTAGTGTGAAGATTAAATTAGTTCTTCTAAGCAGAATGCTTAGCACAATGTCTTATACTGTATAATAACACAAACCAGACCGTTGGGCCAAGGGCTGGTCTGCAAAGAACCCTCTAGGCCTCCATTGGCCCATGCAAGCCTCAAAGGAGATGAGTTCAGTGGACTTGCTCTGCAAACAGGTTGGAGACTTATCTTGTGTGTCCTAAGACAGGAAGCCAGCAAGCTCCTATTTCCTTGGCCTCAGTTTCCAACCCTTCTACCTGACCCCCGTTTCAGGAAACAGTGTCCCACCGTGTCCCCAAATATAGCTTCTCAGTTCCTCATTGGGTCTGGGAGGCTAGGCCCCCAACACCAGAAGATGTGAGTTACCCCTGCCAGGCAGGGCTAGTTTGCCCAAAAGACTTCAGGGTAGGCAGGGGGAGCCCATCTGCCTCTTCCCCCAAGGGCAGAGAAGAACAGAGCCTTGTGCCAGGCTTGAGGCTATGGCAGTAGCAGGATGGGAAAGTGCCAACCCCCCTCAAGTGGGGAACCTCCCCTCACTTGTGGCCTCTATTTTTAGTGCTTCCCTAGGCTTTAGCTGGAGAAACCGTTTAGTCATCAGGGTGTTTATTTTCCGGCTGTTTCCGACGTCGGGAAAGCAGAATGTTGAGACTGAAGAGATCCAAGGCTGCTGGAAAAGACTTCTTAGGATCAGGCCTGGGAATTCAGCCTTCAGACCTCTGGGTCCCAGATCACAGAAAAAAAGAAAAGAAAGAAAGAAAGAAAAGAAAGTGGGCAGGGGTCAGCCAAGCCCCCAGGAGACCAAGAGAGCTGGGTTCTCAGCCACCTTCAGTTTCGAGGCTCTCCAAGTTGAAGAACCCTCTGGCTCCAGCTCTACTTGAAGGAGTCTCTCCAAAAACTAACCAACACCAGAACAAATTCTTTCCCAGGGCCGATTCCCAGAAACCCCCTCCCCAACATCCTTTATATCCGCGTGGTGAGCCTCCCGCCAACCACAGTTCCAGCCAATCTCAAGCCTGAGGTAGGCTTGCCAGGGCTGTGATTGGCTGATTGATCCTCCCAGTCTTGGAATGTTGGGTCCTTAACAAAGGAATGAGGAAGGAAGGTGAGTCACCTGGGGAGGGTTTTAAACGGCCAGGAGCAGGAGGGAAAAGGGAAAGGAGGGGAGAGCTCAGTGGGTGAGATGCAGTGTGCTGGACCCCCAAGATGCTGACAAAATTCCCTAGAGAACAGAGTAGGAAAGGCAGACACTACAACTGGGGTATAATTTAGAATACAGAGAAAACCAAATGAGTGAGCAAAAGTAACAAACATAGGGCCTTAATACCCATGGAGGGGTAAGAAAGGGTTTGGGAGTAATGTTGCTGGAAGTTAGATTGAAATAAGGACTTCCTCAAAGTGTCTCGCTAAATCTTTTTCTTCTGGCCCCTGGATTTCCCATTCCAGAATCCCCTGGGTAGGGTATACCTGAGCGAGTTCAGATGCCTAGGTCTCATTTTTCCTTCTCCCACTCTGGCTACCCATCCATTTTTCCTAGAGAAAAGTTACCTAATAGGCCAAAGCTGCTATAAAATCCTTTAGGAATCAAACACTTACATGCTCACTGAAGTCTTTTAAAAGTGTGTGTAAACTCCTCTCCACCATATCATCTTCGTAAGTTTGTATGACAGAGGGACATAGACAACTCTTTTTGTTCACCCCTTCCCAAGCATCCCTAATCCAACTTAAATTTGTAAAAGTCTTCCTCATCCTCGTGCCCCAAGGGCCGTTTCTCTGCCTGCCTATCCCGTAGCCCTGGGAAGCCTTTACTGCTGGTCCAGCCTCTAATCTGTCTGGCACCTTGGTTGGCCCCCTCTCACCTTCCCTGCAGCCATCTGGACAATCTCCAGTCCCCTATGTCCATCCACCTCATCCCTTCCATTGAGCTGATCATTTTTCCCCCAGTTTTCAAGTGATCCCAGCAGTCCCTACATCTGCCACCTTGTCTTGTGAGAGGAAAGGCCATCAGCAGGTGTACAGCAGTTCTGTGTATACATGCTCTGTGTGGACTTGGGTATTATTCTGCACCTGCTTATATAGTGCACTCTGCTCTGTGTATCTGCCTCCTCTGTACACACTCCTTACCAGATCCTGGGCCCCTTGAGGGCAGCAATCTAACTCGACTTTGAGTCTTTTGGGCCTTGCAGGACCTGGCATAGAATGCACTCAGCAAATGTGTTAACATGAATCTGTATATGTGTGTGTATGTGTGTGCAGCTATGTATCTGAGTTCAGATTATAAAACCGTTTATTGAACACCTCATTTGTCCATTGAAAACTGTGCTAGCCTGAGGATGGGGCTGTGGTCTGGCCTGTCCCACCACTCCGCACAAGTCCCACTTAAGTTTAGGCCAGAGTTGGGGGGAAAGGGCAGTCAGGCAGAGAGGTGTCAGGCTGTACTGGCAGAGTTGTGCCCCAAGCTCAGGATCAGGGTGCTTGGGGCAAAGGGCAGACGGCCCACCCTGGAGCTGAAGCGGGCAGGGAGGGGGTGCCAAAGCCAGGTCCTCGGTCAGTGCATCACCCCCACAGAAGCTCCCTGCCCCCGGCTGGGCAGGATGTGGTGGCAGCTGCAGGAGAGTGGGCAGGATGTGGGGGTGGGGGCAGCTGAAACACAGCCTGACAGTCGTCTCCCCAGCTCCTCCCTCCTTCTCTCTTGCCCCCCCCCACATCCGCCCCCTCCCGGTCACGTGCTCCCAGCCAGGGCACCGACGGACTATTTCCCCCTTTCCGCGGAAGGACATAATTGTCATCGCAAACTCCAGTCGCCGCCTATTTCAGCTGTACCACGCCTTTTTCTTGCCCCATAACCCAGGACAGAAAGTTTGCCGAATACACATTTCTTTAGAGCCCTGATCGCTAACCAGGGAGTGGCCCCTTTAAATGCAAATTAACCGCCTTCTCTCTCGCCCCCCCACCCCCATCCCAACTTCGCTCCTCGTGCCCAGACTCCACCAGCTGCCATTGACGTCACGCGTGCGTCAGCGTCGCCAGCCCAACCAGACGGCACGTGGGGGGAAGAAGGTAGACTTAAAGGGCCAGACGCTCACGGCCTCCCAGGTTTTGGCTATGAGACTTGGCCTGGGAGGAACGAAATGGGATGTGGGGAAATGTCTTGGAGCAGAAAGAAATGCAGGGTAGAGCTGGGCGCAGAGCCTCACGCCTGCAATCCCAGCACTTTGGGAGGCCGAGGTGGGCGGATCACGAGGTCAGGAGTTCGAGACCAGTCTGACCAATATGGTGACACCCCATCTCTACTGAAAATACAAAAATTAGCCTGGCGTGGTGGCGCGCGCCTGTAGTCCTAGATAGTCGGGAGGATGAGGCAGAAGGATCGCTTGAACCCGGGAGGCGGAGGTTGCAGTGAGCCGAGATTGCGCCACTGCACTCCAGCCTGGGCGACAGAGCGAGACTCCGTCTCAAAAACAAGAAAAAAGAAATGCAGGGTAGACGTTAAGAAGGACTTCCCAGAGTAGGAGGGTGTATTTGCTCATGAGAGAGAAACCCAGGAGCAGGAGAGCAGAACCACTGCGAAAGTGGAGGCTTGGCATTTGAGACTCGCCCAGTTACAATTTTAGCCTTTCTCTTATCCTTGCCCCGCATGTCCATAAGCACAAGGACTTCTTTCACTTCTGTGTCGCCAGCATCTAGAAAGCAGCATGTAGTAGGGATTCAATTTAAGTCCAGTCCTTCCTCCGTACCTGATGGGGTACTGGTTCCAGGACACTTCCCATGGCAAAATCTGCTGAATCTGTGATACAATGTAATATTTGCATGTGACCTATGCACCACCTCCGATACACTTTAAATCATCTCTAGATAACTTAGTATCTAATACAATGTAAATATTTTGAAAATAGTTGTTATACGGTATTGTTTAAGGAATAATGACAAGAAAAAAAAAGTCTGTTCATGTTCAGTACAGAAGCAATTTTTTTCCTGAGTATTCACCATCCACGGTTGGTTGAATCCATGGATGCACAGTATTTGTAGAACGAATGAACTGATCCATTGAGTCCAGTGCAAAACCACCTCCTTTAGGTGGCTTTCCTTGATTGCTCCACCCAGCATGCATAGCACAAACACGCCCAGCTAAAGACAATTGCACTGTCTTTTGAATGCTCACAGCAATTAATAAACCTGTCGCTTCCTTCTATGCATTAGAGACCATGAGAGCAGTGGTTAAGAGCACAGAACTAGGAATAATATAAACTTAGGTTACAATTCCATTAATACTGTTTACTAGTGGAGTGACCTTAGATAAGTCTCTTCATCTTAGTTGTAATAACTGTCCTATGGGGTTAATGCTACTTAGAGCTAGACTTGCTGTTTGAATTAAATGCATCCATTTCTGTGAAGTTCTACTATGGTACCTGTTGCATAGTAAGCATTCAATAATTGTGGGGGGTAGGTTTTAACATGGCCCTCTCTCTCACTAAAGTGTGAGCTTCTTGAGAACAAGGACCTTGCCATCCTGATTTATTCCCCAGCATCAAGCTGGGGGATAAAGGCTTATAATTGGTGCTTTAAAAACGTTTTCGGCCAGGCGCAGTGGCTCACATTTGTAATCCCTACACTTTGGGAAGCCAAGATGGGAGGATCACTTGAGGTCAGGAGTTTGAGGCCAGGTGTTCAAGACCAGCTTGGTCAACATAGTGAGACGTTGTCTCTATTTAAAAAAAAAAAAAAAAAAAAGGCCGGGTGTGTTGGCTCACTCCTGTAATTCTAGAACTTTGGGAGGCTGAGGTGGGCAGATCACAAGGTCAGGAGATCAAGACCATCCTGGCCAAAATGGTGAAACCCCATCTCTACTAAAATACAAAAAAATTAGCCAGGTGTAGTGGCACGTGCCTGTAGTCCCAGCTACTCGGGAGGCTGAGGCAGGGGAATCGCTTGAACCAGGGAAGCAGAGGTTGCAGTGAGCCGAGATCGTGCCACAGGACTCTAGCCTGGCGACAGAGCGAGACTCCGTCTCAAGGAGGAAAAAAAAGTTTTTTGAATGAATAAACATCTCTTTTTTTTTTTTTTTTTTCAGATGGAGTCTCACTCTGTTGCCCTGGCTGGATGGCTGGAGTGCAGTGGCACAATTTCGGCTCACTGCTACCTCCGTCTCCCCTCCTGGGTTCAAGCGATTCTCCTGCCTCAGCCTCCTGAGTAGCTGGGACTAAAGGTGAGTGCCACCGTGCCTGGCTAATTTTCATCTTTTTAGTTGTGATGGGGTTTCACCATATGGGCCAGACTGGTCTTGAACTCCTGACCTTGTGATCCACCCACCTCAGTCTCCCAAAGTGCTGGGATTACAGGCATGAGCCACTGCACCCGGCCACAGCGAGGCATCATCTCTTAAATAAAAATTTTAAAAATTAAATGAATACATGAACAATTTCAGTATTCCCTGAAATTTGACCTCCAAACTCAAATCTGAAGTTGTTATCCAAAGGAAGAAAACATTATAAATACCCCCTTACCACCTGTTGTGCCCCTTCTGTGCCCCAGGTTTTAAGGCTCTGTGGTAGAACCTCAAGGTAGAGTTGAGGTTAATCTCTACAGTTGAACCAAAAGTACTGTATTATGCAAACAAGCCACAAAGGATTGGTCTGCGATGAAGACCTAGGTGGGGAAGGGGGCTTCTGACCTCTCCTCATCCCCAGTTTAGCTACTGAAACCCTGTCCCAAGAAACCCAGGCTGGGCTTCTGTCAAGGACAAAGGACACTAAAAGAGAGCTGGAAAGGGGGAGCTTTTCGTCCAAACACTAACCCACGTTTGAGCTTTTCTTCTCTGGAGCCTCATCTTACTCCTGACCCCCAGCCAGTTCCTCTCCTGTCCCTAGCTCTGGCTCCCACTCCCCACCTCCACCTTCATTCCCTCCACAGCTCCCCAGTGATTATAGTGGAGGGGGGACAAGACCTCCTATCACCTGGTTCCAGTTCCTTGGCCAGAGGAGCAGTAGCCACCTTGTCCTTGTTCAGCCTGTCTTGCAGCTGCTTATTGATCTGATTTTCAATATCTGTCACCATCTCTGAAGTAGAAGGCCAGACAGACAACAGGAGGGACTTCCTGCCAGGGGAATAGCTATGATCAGAAGGCGGTGAGAGCCCTCTCTTTCCTTGAGGAGGAGGAAGAAGTGGTGAGACCCTCCTCTGGCTGAGAGCAACCTCCTCAACACAAGGAACCCTGGGGGTGTGGGTGGGTTTCCCCCACAGGAATCTCCCATCAGCCTTGATGTTAGCTCCGCCCCCCTGCAGGGGTGGGGTGACACCCAGGAGCACTGTGTTCCAGAAAACCCCAAAATAACCTGCCTTCACTGTCCGGCTGCTATTTCTGTCCGTCTTGTTTAATTATTCAAACCTAAGTTGGGGAGTGAACTATAAAAAGCTCTCCTACTTGGGGACCCAGGAGAGCTGGGAGACTCGCCAGGTTGCAATAGCAGCAGACCACAGTGTTTGGGTGAGGTCACTTGGTCCAGCCTCCGGCCTGAAAGTTCCTTCTGCTGTTTGGCTGCTTCCTCTGCTAGAAGGCAGAACCCAGGCCTCCCTCCCAAAGCTCCCTCGTGCCCTCACTTCAGCACCCCTCCAGCCCCTATCCTTCCTGGGAACTGTCCTCCACCCCACCCCACTTGACTCTAGCCATACTTATTGTCAGCTGTCCCTTTGCCAACCTACTCCCTAGTTCAGGATTCTTAACCCGCAGATGATATTGTTAGACCCAAGCATCAGCAGTGGAGGGAGATGGGATGGCAGAGGACTAGTTTGGTGAACACAGAGACTGGGAGATGGCACCAGGCCCTTGGGTGGCATCACCATCAGCTGGGGGTGGAGAACACTGTTCTGGGTGGGGCAGTTCTTGGCTGTCACGGGTGCTGAGCCTCTTCAGGAGCTTCTCTTGGGAACTCTGACATGGTAGCTGAAGGGATGGAGGTAAGGCAGTCCTTCTTTTCTTTCCTGGGCCTGGTCCTCTTCTTTTTTTCTGTCACCCAGGCTGGAGTGCAGTGGCGCTATCTCAGCTCACTGCAAGCTCCGCCTCCCAAGTTCACACCATTCTCCTGCCTCAGACTCTCGAGTAGCTGGGACTACAGGCGCCTGCCACCATGCCCGGCTAATTTTTTTGTATTTTTAGTAGAGATGGGGTTTCACCGTGTTAGCCAGGACGGTCTTGATCTCCTGACCTCATGATCTGCCCATCTCGGCCTCCCAAAGTGCTGGGATTACAGGCGTGAGCCACCGCGCCCAGCCGGGCCTGGTCCTCTTCTAATTGGACTACGCTGAAGTCCAATGTCAGTTTCCACTGAAACAGAAGCACAGGGCAGGCTAAGTGAGAAAGGCAAGTCTCCCTGATGGCCACTTCTGTGACCCCTCCTACCACAGGCCTTTCCTAAAAAGGTAGTAACAGAAGATTATAGTCATGGTGGCTCTGGCAATGTGGGGTTATCACAGTGAGCAGCCCATGGGGTTGGGAATGAGGGGATTCTTGCTAGCGAGGGAGAGACTGGCAGTTACACAGCTTGAGCAGGAAGGAGGGCAAGAGAGGCTGTGGCAGCCACAGAGACCCAGAGACCCACACATGGACAGGAGTTATAGGATGGGCAGAAGGACAAGGGGCAGCAAAAGTGATACTTGAGCCCCAAGAGAGGGAGAGACCCCAGGAGCAGACCCAGAGACCCAGGGCAGACAGAGGGGCAGACAGCCAAGAGCACAGAAGTAGAGTAAGAGGCCCAGTGTGGTGGGGGAAGGCAGCATCGTGGCAGAAGCTGGGGACGGGGGAGCATGGCAGGGCTTTCCAAGAGTCAGTGTGGGACCTGAGTATTTAAAAAGAGCCTTGGGTTTCACACTCAGGCCTATTTTGGGGTTTGTTCCCACACATCTCCGTCAGCAGCAGTGGCAGCTCCTGCAAGGTCCAGCTCAGCTCTCCTTTTCACGGCTGCTCTTTGAGCTGCTGTGGGAGGTTGCTGAGCTATGGGGAAGAGGTACGCCGTCGCTAAGCAACGAGAGGCTGTGCACCTGGAGGTCCTAGGCGAAGACCCTGTCACCAACGGTATGGGGGAGGCAGGGAGACAGTAAAGGGTTGACCAAGCTCAAGGCTCCCTCTCCCAGTCTCCCCAAGACAGTTACAGAGGTATGGACCCATCGCTCAGGAAGCCTGTTGAGTTAGCTCACAATCCTCCGGGAGGCTGCGATTGTGCATGCGAACCTGTGTGACATTCCATGGACTGAGAGTTGGAGAGGGCAAGGGCTAGGACATGAAAGACAAGGGTGAGCAGCTTTCACACCAGTCTTGGAGGAAGGTCGAGGACTTGCCCGTCTGCTAAAAGGTAGGAACTTCTGTGGAAGTGCAAAGACCTGAGGGAGGAAACTTGGTAGGGAGGTGACAGAATGGGAAGGGAAGCCAGTTGGACCCTGGGCCAGCCTCCCAGTCACAGAGGCTACTGAGGAGCCTACACAGAAGGGAGGTGGCGGGGCAACAGGGGCCCTGCACCCATCAGCCATCTGCTGGAAGTCTCAGTGTCCTCAAAGCTGAAGTGCTGCACTATTTGCCATTATTTTTCTTCTCTTTTATTATTATTATTATTATTATTATTATTATTATTTGGTGGACTGGAGTTTGAATGAGGTAATGATCAAGAGGGAAAGACTTGTCGATTGACCCTGTCACCTGCCTCACTGCATCTCTAACAGGCTTGTGGGCCTGTAAATGTGAGGAGCAGCTCAGGGTTGACAGAGGGCCATTGCCTCCCTTTTTCTGTCACTTCCTGCATTGCCTCAACCCCTATCCAGAAGAGGGCACCTTCATTCAGCAAGCATGGATCAAGCACTCATGACCTGCCAGCCAGGGTGCTGGGGAAGTGATGAGGGGTGTGTTCCGTGGTGGCGGACACCCAGCCCCTCCTCCACAGTGCCTGTCTCCTCTAGGTATCTTGGCAGGCTCCTGTTCTCCCATCAGACGCTACACTCACACATGCTGCACTTACTGGTGAATAGCTTCTTGCTGTCCATCCTGGCACGGTCCCCAAATTCCGCAGGGAACAGGGTGTGCTTCAGCCCCCTCCCTCTCTCACTAAGGGCTAGGAAGTTTTGAGTCTTCCATCTCACACACCCCAGAGGCTGCATTGCCGAGAAGACACAGGGGCAACGTGAGGCCCACGAGAAAGATGCCAAGTTGAGGACAAGAAGGGTACAGGCTTGTTTTGCTTTCATTCCTGCTTTATTCCAGGCACTCTGAAAGGCATTGTGTGCACTATTTTCATCATCAGACAATAGCCCATAATACTTTGTCTGACATCTGACAAAGAACGATCAGCCTTATTTTACAGATGGTGAAACTGAAGGAGGATGTTCATGTTCATACAGCACAAAGTGAGTGGCTCCGGGATTTCAACCCATAGAGTACTGTTAGGATAATACCCTCACAAATTCAATGTTGAAAGTGTTAATGAAGGCTGGGCGCAGTGGCCCATATGCCTGTAACCCCCCACTTTGGGAGGCCAAGGTGGGCAGATCACCTGAGGTCAGGAGTTTGAGACCAGCCTAACCAACATGGAGAAACCCCGTCTCTACTAAAAATACAAAATTAGCCGGGCATGGTGGCACATGCCTGTAATCTCAGCTACTCGGGAGGTTGAGGCAGGAGAATCGCTTGAATCCAGGAGGCGGAGGTTGCGGTGAGCCAAGATCGCGCCATTGCACTCCAGTCTTGGCAACAAGAGTGAAACTCCATCTCAATAAATAAATAAATAAATAAATAAATAAATAAATAAATAAATAAAGTGCTAATGAGACAGAAAGGGCACTGAAAGATCCAGTCACCCAGGGACCTCTCAATTGCTCAGATTTGGAGAAGGTGGGGAGAGAAGATTGGGTCAAACAGACCTGAGATCCAATCTCAGCTCAGTCATTTCCAGCTGTGTGACCTTGGGTGAGTCCTTCACCCTTTCTGAGTCTCAGTTTTCTCAATGATTATGTGACAGCAATGTTCATGAAGTGCTGCCAAAATTACAATAGATCATGTAAACTATGTGCAATGTACTTCGTTGCCTTGCAGCAATGGATGGCGCCTCTCCTTCCGTCCTCTACAGAAGGAGGAAGAGGTAACCAAGAACAAATTCAAGAGGGTGCAAATCTGTTGGTATAGTATCAGGAAGCCCAAAGCCTGGCAGAGGTTTGTAGAACAGGTAAAGGATAGCAAAAGGCCCTTTCTCTCTCTTGAGGGGGTGGGGGGTGATGGGTGGGAGGAGGGAACCAGGGGAAGGGAGTCATTTTTGGAGCAAGAGTATCAAGAAAAGCCAAAAAAGGGACCTCTGCTGGAGCAGGTAGAGTAACGGTGGCAGATGACAGAGTGAATAGAACTCCCAACTCCTATTTTCTTCTCGTTTCTCTCCTAAGACAGATGTTTAAAGTGGAAATAAGAGAATTGGAGTTCTGAAAATGTGAGAAATAAATCTACAGCCCCATTCGTTCAGTGACTTCCTATCTCCACCCTGTGAAGTTCACCAGAGGCACCGAGGGAACTTGCCCAGATGGTTGTGGTGGCATTGTCCCTGGTGTGTGAAGAATTTTGGAGAATAGAAAAGGTGTAAAAATACTATAGATGAAAATAGGAGGTTCTAATCTTTAAGAAGAGGGAAAGATATTTTCAAAACTCTGAGATTTCATTCCCACGACTGTTGTGGAAGGCTAGAGAAAAAAAGAGGGACGATCAGGAGCTAGATGGGGTTCACTAATTAATCCCTGGCTAAATGGGCATCACCCGGGAGATTGTCAGGATGTCAGAGGATCCCACTCCACTCCAGACCTGTGAATCACAGTTTGCACTTTAACAAGAGGCATAGGTGATTCAAATGTACATTCAAGACCGAGATGCACTGCCATAACCTGCTCGTTTTGTTTGTTTGTTTGTTTGTTTGTTTTTTGAGACAGTCTTGCTCTGTCGCCTAGGCTGGAGTGCAACGGCGCGATCTCAGCTCACTGCAACCTCCGCCTCCTGGGTTCAAGCGATTGTGCTGCTTCAGCCTCGTGAGTAACTGGAATTACAGGGATGCATCACTATGCCTGGCTAATTTTTGTATTTTTAGTAGAGACGAGGTTTCACCATGTTGACCAGGCTAGTCCCGACCTCCTGGGCTTGTGATCCGCCCACTCAGCCTCCCAAAGGGCTGGGATTACAGGCGTGAGCCACTGTGCCCAGCCCGTAACCTGTTCTTGAGCCCTGTAAATAGGTGAGTGATTGTAAAGGTGCCATGGAAAGCTAAGAGTTCCTTCAGGAACCTCTTCCTCCAGGAGAGGATTGGAGGGCACTGTTCAGGGCGGGGTTCTGCCTCCTTTGCCCCGTGGCTTCGTTCACTTGTTTTACACGGTGGGCTTCCAACTAAGCTTTCCTTTGAAGAGCCGGGCCACAGCCAAAGATGTTTGAAACTCGTCTGTGCCGTGTTGTGGAACATCTGTGCTATGGAATGCTGCACAGCCTTATGAGGCATGAACTGGATCTGGGCCCACTGACAGAGTGGTCCCAGAGACAAATTGTTTAGTGAAAAAAGCAAGTCTCAGGCCAGGCGTGGTGGTTCACACCTGTAATCCCAGCGCTTTGGGAGGCCAAGGCGGGCAGATCACCTGAAGTCAGGATTTCAAGACCAGCCTGGCCAACATGATGAAACCCCGTCTCTACTAAAAATACAAAAATTAGTTGAGCGTGGTGGCGGGTGCCCATAATTCCAGCTACTTGGGTGGCTGAGACACAAGAGTCGCTTGAACCAGGAAGGCAGAGGTTGCAGTGAGCTGAGATCATGCCACGGCACTCCAGTCTGGGTGACAGAATGAGACACCGTCAAAAAAAAAAAAAGAAGAAAAAGAAAGAAAGAAAGAGAAAGAAAGAAAGAAAGAAAGGAAGAAAGGAAAGAAAGGAAAGAAAGGAAAGAAAAGAAAGAAAGATGGAAGCAGCTGCCAGGCGTGGTGGCTCACGCCTGTAATCTCAGCACTTTGGGAGGTCGAGTCAGGTGGATTACCTGAGGTCGGGAGTTCAAGACCAGCCCAACTAACATGGAGAAACCCCATCTCTACTAAAAATACAAAATTAGGGCCGGGTGTGCTGGTTCATGCCTGTAATCCCAGCACATTGGGAGGCTGAGGCGGGCGGATCACCTGAGGTCAGGAGTTTGAGACCAGCCTGACCAACATGGTGAAACCCTATCTCTACTAAAAATACACACACACACACACACACACACACACACACACACACAATTAGCTGGGCATAGTGGCAGGGTGCCTGTAATCCCAGCTAGTCAGGAGGCTGATGCAGGAGACTCGCTTGGACCCGGAAGGCAGAGATTGCAGTGAGCTGAGATCACGCCGCTGCACTCCAACCTGGGCAATAAGAGTGAAACTCCATCTCAAAAAAGAAAAAAAGGCCAGGTACGGTGGCTCACACCTGTAATCTCAGCACTTTGGGAGGCCTAGGCAGGCAGATCACGAGGTCAGGAGATCAAGACCATCCTGGCTAACACCGTGAAACCCTGTCTCTACTAAGAAATACAAAAAATTAGCCAGGCGTGGTGGCGGGCGCCTGTAGTCCCAGCTACTCGGGAGGCTGAGACAAGAGAATGGCGGGAACCCGGGAGGCGGAGCTTACAGTGAGCCGAGTTCATGCCACTGCACTCCAGCCTGGGTGACAGGGCGAGACTCTGTCTCAGAAAAAAAAAAAAAGAAAAAGAAAAGAAAAAAAAAGAAAAAGTAATTATCAGTGCAATCTATAGAATAGACTTTATGTAAATAAGCATGTATAGGTATGTGTGTATTCATCAACTATCTATATTCAGTGACTTAAAACAGCAATGACTGCTTTTGTTTTTGGGGATTGACTGGGTTCCACCAGGTGATTTTCCCTCAGGGTCTCATGCTGTTGCAGTGTGACAAGGTTTGAATCAGGGGTCTCTTCACATGTCTGCCACCAAGGCTGGGAACACTTAAGCAGATGACGTCCAGAACAGCTACAGTCTCTTTCTGTCTTTGGTCTCTCTTCGTGGTCCTTGTGGTCTCTCCAGCACAGGGGCTTCAGGGTAGCCAGCCTTCTTACAAGGAGGACTGCTCCGAAGGCATTATCCTGAGATAGAGAGCTAAGGGGAATCAATATTGCTTTTTATGACCTAGCCTTGGGTATCACCGAGCATCGCTGTCATACATTAGTGGAGGCAGTCACAGAGTCCTGCTCATGTTCTAGGGTAGAGGACAGAGCCTTCCACATCATGTGAAGGCTCCAAACCTCAGGGTTTTGGAAGAGCCCATGGAATGGGAAATGTTGTGGCCATATTTGGAAAATACATTCTGCCACCATATGAACATATATATGAGGGCAAATGTATAGAAAGAAGGCCTGGAAGGATCTGTACCAAATTATCAACAAGGTTTATTTCTGGGGAAGGTGCAGATATATTTTACCTTACTTTTGTACGTATGACTTGAATCTTTTACATTGAGATGACATATACATTATTTTATTTGTTTAATGAAAAGGGAACTCAGGAAAGAAAAATTTGCTGTAGGCTTTTTATAATAAAAGGGTTTAATAGATTGGTATTGCTGAGGAGTGTTGCATAATGCATCTGAATTTTATGAAAGCATTTCATTAGGTTGATTATATTATCTTTTTTAAAAGATGCAGGAACATGGACAACATTACTCATTCATTTAACAAATAGTCAGTGAATGCCTACTGTGTGTTAATGGAACAGTTATACCCAGAAAATCTTGTTAATAAATCTGAGTCAGCTTGGAGAGATATCACTGGTAGCTCCATACATTGCCCTGTCCTGGTTAGCACTTTTGTCTGGAAAGAGAAAAGGCAGACTTAGCAAGAAGGTGGCTTATTGGTGCAAAAACACTTGACTATATTAGATTAAAACAGTGGCAAATGTTCAGCTCCACTCTTCCATTTATCTATTGCTATGTAACAGACCACCTTAAAACTTAGAGGCTTAAAACAACATTCTTTCATTATTATTATGGTCCTGGGCTCTACTGGGCTGAACTAGGCAGTTGTCGCTTGACAGGTCTCTTATGTGGTTGCAGACAGCAGCTAGAGTCACCTCAAAGACTTCCTCATATGTCTGCTTGTCAGCTAGGACCTCAGCTGGGAAGGTCAACAGGAACATCATATAGATGTGGACTTCTCCATGTGGCCTCAACTTCCTCACAGCATGGCGGTAGGGTTCCCAGAGCAAATGGCCCTTAGGACCAGGTGGAAGCCATAAGTCACATAATCTCACTTTCACTGTAGTTAGAGGCCTTCCCAGATTCAAAGGGAGGGGCTGTGGATGCTCCCTCTCAATGGGATGATGGATAATGCCCCTATAAGAAGAGCATGAAGGAGCAGAGACTTTGTTATGGACATCTTAGAAAATAAAACCTGCTGGGCTGGGCGCGGTGGCTCATGCCTGTAATCCCAGCAGTTTGGTAGACCGAGGTGGGTGGATCGTCGATCCTTTGAGATCAGGAGTTCGAGACCAGCCTGGCCAACATGGTGAAACGTGGCTCTACTAAAAATACAAAAATTAGCCAGGCGTGGTGGCATGTGCCTGTAGTCGCAGCTATTTGGGAGGCTGAGGCAGAAGAATTGCTTGAACCTGGGAGGCAGAGGTTGCAGTGAGCCGAGATCATGCCACTGCCCTCCAGCCTGGGGAACAGAGAGCAATACTTCATCTCAAAAAAAAAAAAAAGAAAAGAAAAGAAAAGAAAAGAAAACCTGCTGCATTCACTAATTATCAAATAAATAAAAACTAATCAATGATGCTTCCCCTTCTTCAAAGTAACAATTGACTCAGTTAACACAGAGTAAAAAAGTCAAGCCCTTCTGTATCAGGCCAGATGGGTTAAGTTATGCTGTAGTGGTAACCATTCCCTCAAGTCTCAGTAGGTTAACGTAATACGTCTCAGTGGCAGATAGTGACTGTCTTTCTTTCCAGGTTGCTACCAGCTGGTGATAGCTCATAACACATATCACGCTCAGGTTAGTAGAGGAGGCTCTGCTCCACATAGTCACTCAGGGACCCAAGCTGATAGAGGCTGTACCATCTTCTAGCTGCACCATCTGGAACACAGATACCATATCTGGGAAAGAAAGATCAGAGAATCGCATATGGGATTTTTATACTTTGTATTTCCTTTTCTTTTTTTGAGATGGAGTTTCACTCTTGTTGCCCAGGCTGGAGTTCAATGGCGCAATCTTGGCTCACTGCAAACTCCACCCTCCGGGTTCAAGTGATTCTTCTTCCTCAGCCTCCCAAGTAGCTGGGATTATAGGCACCCACCACCATGCCTGGCTAATTTTTTGTGTTTTTAGTAGAGATGGGGTTTCACCATGTTGGCCAGGCTGGTCTCAAACTCCAGACCTCAGGTGATCCATATGCCTCGGCCTCCCAAAGTGCTGAGATTACAGGTGTAAGCCACCGCACCCAGCCTTTTTATACTTCTAAAGTTTTATTTTTCTTAAAAAAAAAAAAAGATAGGTCCAGGTGTGGTGGCTCATGCCTGTAATCCCAGCACTTTAGGAGGCCGAGATTGAGGGATCCCTTGAGTCCAGGAGTTAGAGACCAGCCTGAGCAATATAGGGAGATCCTGTCTTTACCAAAAAAAAAAAAATCAGCTGAATGTGGCGACACACGCCTATGGTCCTACCTACTTGGGAGGCTGAGGTGGGAGAATTGCTTGCTTGGACCCAGGAGGTTGAGGCTGTAGTGAGTCCTGATCATGCCACTGCACTCTAGCCTGGGCAACCAACTGAAACACTGTCTCAAAAAACAAACAAACAAAAAAAACATGTGATGGGGTCTTGCTATGTTGCTCAGGCTGGCCTTAAACTCCTGGGCTCAAGCGATCCTCCCACCTCGGCCTTCCAAAGTGTTGGGATTACACGTGTGAGCCACTGTGCCTGGACTCATATGGGATTTTTATTGCCTAAGCCTAGAAATGGTACATTGTACTTCAGTCACCTTTCATTGGCCTAAACTAGTCATATAGTTCTGCCTAACTGCAAGGGGATTGGGAAATGTAGCAGAGTAAATGGAGTTTTGGTATAGCCTACAAGGTTATATCAGATCTGTCCTTCCACCTTACTTTTTAGACCTTGTCTCCAGATTGTTCATCTTTTAGCTCCTTCAGGTCATTGCTGAGATGTTGCCTTCTCAAGGAAGCCTCTCCTGGTCACCCTGTTTAAAATCGCAACCCATGCCTTACTCCTCTCCTCCACCCTTGATGTCCCTTACCCTGTTTTTCCTTTTTCCAAGGCACCTATTTCTTTCTTTTTTTTTTTTTTTTTTTTGAGACAGAGTCTTGCTCTGTCACCCAGGCAGGAGTGTAGTGGCATGATCTTGGCTCATGGCAACCTCCGCCTCCCAGGTTCAAGTGATCCTCCTGCCTCAGCCTCTACAGGTATGCACCACCACGCCCAGATAATTTTTGTATTTTTAGTAGAGATGGGGTTTCACCATGTTGGTCTGGCTGGTCTCGAACTCCTGATCTTAAGTGATCTGTTCACCTTGGCTTCCCAAAGTGCTGGGATTACAGGTGTGAGCCACCGTGCCCAGTCACAAGGCATTTATTTCTTTTTTTTGTTTTGTTTTGAGACGGAGTCTCGCTCTGTCACCCGGGTTGGAGTGCAGCGGCCGGATCTCAGCTCACTGCAAGCTCTGCCTCCTGGGTTTATGCCATTCTCCTGCCTCAGCCTCCCGAGTAGCTGGGACTACAGACGCCCACCACCTCGCCCGGCTAGTTTTTTGTATTTTTTTTTTTTAGTAGAGACGGGGTTTCACCGTGTTAGCCAGGATGGTCTCGATCTCCTGACCTCGTGATCCGCCCGTCTCGGCCTCCCAAAGTGCTGGGATTACAGGCTTGAGCCACCGCGTCCAGCCATATTTCTTATAAAATACTAAAGGATTTGTGTTGTTCTGCTGCAACATCAGCTCCACTAGGTCATTGATTTATGTCTGCTTTGTTCAATGATGTATCCCAAGTACCTAGGGCAGTGTCTGGCACACAGAGGGCACTTAATAAATATTTGTTGAAGGATTAAATTTTTTAAAAAACATTTGCTGCTAGCAAGGGTGTGGTTACACTAACACTTCCACATACTTTTAGTGGGATTCTACATTGGTGCAATGCATTTTTTTAAATAAAAGTTTAAATTTTGTACTAATTTTAGATTTGTGGAAAAGTTGCAAAGATAGTACAGTGAGTTCCTGTGTACCCCTTACTGAGTCTACCCTAAGGTTAACATCTTACATTGCTGTGGTATGTTTCTCAAACTAAGAAACCACTATGAACATATTACTGTAAAATAAACTCCAGAATTTATTTAATTTCACCAGTTTTCTATTAATGTCCCTTTTTCTTCTGTGCCAGGATCCAGTTCAGGTTACCAAATTGTGTTTGACAACACATATTTTTTAAATGTCCATGTTTCTTGCAGAGAATGAGGCCCTCTTACCTACACTGGTAGAAAGGTAACTGAGAGGTTTCATAAGCCCCAGCAGAGACAGATTTGTGTTGATTTGCAGCAAAGTCAGTCTGGGCTTCTTTCTTGACCCTGAACTACTAGCCCCAGTAGCATAGACCATTTTCTCTCACTTTCTGTCCCTTCTTTCTTTCTGTGAATTGGTGTAGATTTTCTGTAGGACATTAGGCCTCATGTAAAAAGATCCTTTATAAAATGCACTCTGACCAAGCAACTTCTCATCTAGACATGTAGTCCAATACAGCATTATTTTATTTTATTTTTTATTTTTTTGAGACACAGTCTCGCTTGGTCCCCAGGCTGGAGTGCAGTGGCGCAATATTGGCTCACTGCAGCCTCTACCTCCCAGGTTCAAGCAATTCTCCTGCCTCAGCCTTCCTAGTAGCTGGGACTACAGGTGCTTGTTGCTGGGCATAGCTAATTTTTGTAGTTTTAGTAGAGACGGGATTTCCCCACGTTGATCAGGCTGGTCTCAAATTCCTGGCCTCAAGTGATCTGCCTGCCTTGGCCTCCCAAAGTGCTGGAATTACAGGCTTGAGCCACCATGCCCGGGCAATACAGCATTATTTTATATACTAAAACTTAAACAATCTAGTTATTTTATAGTGGATGGATTAAGTAGATTAAGTTATATCCCATGTAATATGGGAGAATGTTTATAATGATAAATGGAAAAAGCAGGTTACAAAAGAAGATACATAGTGTGGCTCTAATTACAAATATGATTGGAAGAAAATATATCAAAATGTTACAAGTGGTCACCACTTGTTATGGTATCATGAATTATTTTTACCTTTTTTGTTTTTTTATGTTTTCTAAATTTCCCACAAAAAATATGTATTATAATTAGGAAAAAAACCTATAATTTTTTAAAAAGTATATACTCTTTGAACTAACTTCTGTTCTAGTATTCTATTCTAAGGAGTTAATTAGAAATGTAACAAAGGACAGGGTGCAGTGGCTCACGCCTGTATTCCCAGCACTTTGGGAGGCTGAGGTGGGAGGATCACTTGAGCCCAGGAGTTTGAGACCAGCTTGGGCAACACCTCCTCTTTACAAAAAATAAAACATAAGCTGGGCATAGTGGCACATGCCTGTAGTCCCAGCTACTCAGTAGGCTGAGGTGGGAAGATACCTTGAGCCCAGGAATTGGAGGTGGCAGTGAGCCGTGATCGCGCCACTCCCTCCAACCCGGGCAACAGAGTGAGACCCTGTCTAAAAAAAAGAAAGAAAAAAATGTAACAAAGATTTTGTCTACAAAGATATCCATTACATAATTACTTATACTAGTGAAAATGGAAAACAATTCAACATTGTAGGAATGTTAAATACATATGGGCTATATTATAGGCATTAATATTTTTGAAGAAATTTTAAAGACAGAGGAAAATATTTTTCATGGCTAAGTGAATAAAGCAGAATCTAAAATTGCATATACAATATGATCTCAGCTATTCTCAACTCAAGTCTCTTCATTTTTTAATGTAAATTGACAAATTATAGTGCTATATAAGTCTCTCTAGTTTGGTTCAACAGAGCAAATGCATTCTTATATCACATTATTAAAGTATGCCCTCTAGAACAGTTCTCAAACTGTCTGTAGCGAAGGATGCATTTTTAAAAATTTCCAGTCTTTTATGGACTGATATTTTTGTGAAATGCAAGAAAAACTAGTTACTAGAAAACTGAAATGAAAAAGACCTATAAAATACAAGCCTCAATTTTTAAAATTATTACATTCAGATGAAAAATTACTGGCAGTTCCTGTAAGCTTCTAAATGTTTGCTCTCAATTATTGCATTTATCCAGTTGTGGACCAGTAACAGTTTGTGGTGCTCACTTTTAGAAGCACTGCTCCAGAACAAGCAGCCTGCCTCTCTGTCCTGTTGCTCACATCTGGGCAACAGAGGGAGATCCCATCTTTAAATTAAAAAAAAAAAAAAAAAAAGACGAATATAAGCTTATTGTAATAATAGTACAAGAAGGGCCTTCTCCTCATCTCTACTCTCCAAAGGTGACCACCGCCAAGTTTCTTGTGTATCAGTCCAAAATGACAGCTGTCCAAAATCTACATTGGCACACATCAGTCCAAAATCTACATTGGCACACACAGATCCACCTCGTTTTTATTTTAAGAGACAGGGTCTCACTGTGTTTCCCAGGCTGGTCTTTTTTTTTAAAATTAGATTAATTAATTAATTAACGTTTTTTGAGACAGAGGTTAGCTCTTTTCACCGAGGCTGGAGTGCAATGGCGCAATCTTGGCTCACTGCCATCTCTGCCTCCCGGGTTCAAGCGATTCTCCTGCCTCAGCCTCCTGAGTAGCTGGGATTACAGGCATGCACCACCACACCTGGCTAATTTTGTATTTTTAGTAGAGACGGGGTTTCTCCATGTTGGTCAGGCTGGTCTTGAACTCCCAACCTCAGGTGATCCCCTGCCTCAGCCTCCCAAAGTGCTTGGATTACAGGCATGAGCCACCATGCCCGGCCTTTTTTTTTTTTTTTTTTTTTTTTTTGGCTCTGTTGCCCAGTCTGGAGTGCAGTGGCGTGACTTCGGCCCACTGCAACCTCCACCTCACAGGTTCAAGCGATTCTCCTGCCTCAGCCTCCCGAGTAGCTGGGATCACAGGTGCATACCATCACGCCTGGCTAATTTTTTTTGTATTTTCAGTAGAGACAGGGTTTCACCATGTTGGCCAGCCTAATCTCGAACTCCTGACCTCAGGTGATCCAGCCGCCTTGGCCTCCCAAAGTGCTGAGATTACAGGTGTAAGTCACCATGCCTGGCCTTCCCGGGCTGGTCTTGAACTCCTGGGTTCAAGCGATCCTCTGGCCTTGGCCTCCCAAGTGCTGGGATTACAGGCATGATCCACCATACCCAGCTTCCAGCTGATAATTTTTATTGACTGCATAATGCTCCATTGCGTGGCTGCCCTACTGAGTTTATTGCCAATACAAACAATACTGCAACAAATCCTCCAGAGCTCTTTGCCCACGGATCCAAGTATATCCACAGGAAAAAGTCCTTGCTGGGTATGTGCACTTATTTTAAGAAAAACAAACTTTATTGAAATATAATTCACAGACCATACAATTCACCCTTTTAAAGTATATAATTGTGTGATATTTTATTATACTCAGAGTTGTGCAGCTATCACCACTCATTACAGAACATTTTTATCACCCCTAAAAGCAAGCCCATACCCATTAGCAGTCACTCTGTGTTCTTCCCTTTTCCCAGGCCTTTGCAATCACTGATCTACTTTCTGTTCCTATGGATCTGACTATTCTGGGCATTTCACATAAATAAAAGTATACAGTATATGGCATTTTATGTCTGGTTTCTTTCACTTAGCAGCACATTTTCAAATTCATCCATGTTGTAGCATGTGTCAGTACTTCATTCCTTTTGATAGGTGAATAATATTCCACTGTGTGGAGATAACACTTTTGTTTATCCACTCATCAGTTGATGGCCATTTGGATTGCTTCCATTTTTTGGCTATTATGAATAGTGCTGCTGTAGATATTCATGTGCAGATATTTGTGTGGACATACGCTTTCAATTTTGTTAGATGTACACCTAGGAGAGGAATTGTTAGGTCACATGATAACTCTATGTTTAACATTTTGAGGAGTTGCCAAATTGTTTATCAAAGTGGCTCTACTATTTTAACCCTTCCAGCAATGCATGAGAGTTATTTCTCCACATCCTCACCAACACTGATTATTGTGTCGGCTTTATTTTAGCCATCCTAATGGGAGTAAAATGGGATCTCATAGTGATTTTGATTTGCATTTCTCTAATGGCTAGTGATGGACAGGCACAGTGGCCCTGGCCTGTAATCCCAGCACTTTGGGAGGCCAACGAGGGCAGATCACCTGAGCCCAGGAGTTCAAGACCAGCCTGGGCAGCATGGCAAATACTTTGTCTCTATAAAAAATACAAAAATTAGCTGGACATGGTGGCGAATGCCTGTAGTCCCAGCTATGTGGGAGGCTGAGGTAGGAGATCACCTGAGCCTCGGGAGATCAAGGCTTCAGTGAGCCATGATCACGCCACTGCACTCCAGTGTGGGTGACAGGGTGAGACTTCATTTCAAAAGAAAAAAGGCCATTTGTATATGTTCTTTTGGGAGAAATGTGTATTCAAATCCTTTGCCAATTTCTTAATTAGGTTGTCTTTTTATTGTTATGAGTTCTTTTTTTTTTTTGAGATGGAGTCTCGCTCTGTCGCCCAGGCTGGAGTGCAGTGGCTGGATCTCAGCTCACTGCAAGCTCCGCCTCCCGAGTTCATGCCATTCTCCTGCCTCAGCCTCCCGAGTAGCTGGGACTACAGGCGCCCGCCACCTCGCCCGGCTAGTTTTTTGTATTTTTTAATAGAGACGAGGTTTCACTGTGTTAGCCAGGATGGTCTTGATCTTGTGACCTCGTGATCCGCCCGTCTCAGTCTCCCAAAGTGCTGGGATTACAGGCTTGAGCCACCGCGCCCGGCCTGTTATGAGTTCTAAATCCCTTATCACATATATGATTAGCAAATATTTTCTCCTACTCTGTGGGTTTTTTCATTTTTTTTCTTCTAAGTTTTATTTTTATTTTGTTTTTTGAGATGGAGTCTTGCTCTGTCACCCAGGTTGAAGAGCAGTGGTGTGATCTCGGCTCACTGTAACCTCCACCTCCGAGTTCAAGCGATTCTCCTGCCTTAGCCTCCCAAGTAGCTGGGATTACAGGTGCACGCCACCATGCCTAGCTAATTTTTGTATTTTTAGTAGAAACGGGATTTCTCCATGTTGGCCAGGCTGGTCTCGAACTCCCAGTCTCAGGTGATCCACCCAGCTCGGCCTCCTAAAGTGCTGGGATTACAGGCGTGAGCCACCATGCCTGGCCCAAAATACCTATATTTTTTAGAGATGGGAGTCTCACTATGTTGCCCAGGCTGGTCTTTAACTCCCTAGACTCAAGCAATCCTCCCATCTTGGCCTCTCAAAGTGCTGGGATTACAGGTGTGAGCCACCATGCCTGGCCTTTTAAAAAAGAGTTTTATAGTTTCATCTCCTACAGTTAGGTTTGTGGTTCATTTTGAGTTTATTTTTGGATATGGTGTGGGGTAGGGGTTCGACTGCCTCCTTTTGCATGTGGATTTCCAGTTGTCCTGACACCATTTGTTGAAAAGACTACTTTCTTTGTTGAATTATCCTGGCACCCTGCACTTAATTTTTTTCATGCCACCTTGTCTAAGAAGCACTTATATTTTTTATATTCCCAAATTGTCCTCTGAAGAGGTTATACTGGCATATAATCCCATCCATAGGAGCTAAGAGACTGTATCTCAGATTGGGCATTGAAGGTTAGCAAGGACATTAATGAGCTCAAGCTTATCAGGGACACACAGCAGAGTGGAGTGTGCAGGGAGCTTGAGAGTGTCATGAAAGGGGAGGTTGAAGGAAGTAAAAATGTTTCTCTCAGAGAAGAGAAAAAATGCTGGGGAATGTATATCTGGTGGGCCTGAGTTTAAAGCCCCGTTCTGCTCCTTTCCAGCTGAGTAGCCTTGGGTAGCTGTCAGATCCAACTCTGAACCTCAGTTTCATCATGTTAAACCAAGATGGAGACCACAACAACCTTTGTAGGGTTGTTGTGAGGAGTAAATGTATGTAAATATCCCAGCCCACAATAGACTCTCAGTAACAGTAGCTATTGTGACATTTCTATATGTGGTATATGTGGCTGAGATCATGTGGTTGTGGGGGAGCATTGCAGCCATTTGGTGAGTATGAGATTTTTAATGATGACTGATCACATGTAGAAACTTGGATCTACTGGTAAATGTCACTGTCACCCAGAGCAAGGCAGTACTTGAAGTCTTTGCTGTGACACGTTAAGGGGGGGGAGGCTGTGACTGAGATTGGATGTGACAGCAAGACAGATCCTGAGTGACAGAATGGAACGGAGTAGAAGGAGGCAGACTGCACCCGGCAAAGGTGTGTCCCCAACAGGAGCTGCCTGGGAGTTCAGATGTCAGGGCAGGTGTCTGTTTCTACTGTCCCCTCCCCAGCAGACTTCCCTCTCTACTTTCTGAAAGCAAGGAGGAAAGGAGGGAGCTTTCCCCTCGGAAAGGAGATCTTGATCAGCGTGTAGAATCTACAATACCTAAGGAGTTATGGCTTAAGCACCTTTGATATCACCACCTAAAGCTCAGGAAAAGAACCTGCTTGGAACTGTGTGTAAAATGGATGGGGTCGAAGTTAGAGTGGCTTCCCTTCTCAGCTTTAGTCTTCAGAGTGGCCGATAAAAACAGAATCGAAACCTAAGCATTCCTTCCTCCTCTCTGTCCCCCAGGGGAGGGAAGAGAGAATAAATGCCACATCTCATTAAGCTTTTATGAGCTCAGGCGGGCAGAGTGGGCCCACACCGGAGGCAGGCAGAGGGCTGGGGGAGGCTGCAGGAAGGATTCCCCAGTTCTCTCAGGGAAGATGTGTTCCAGAACTTAAAGACCAGCTCCACAGAAAATGAAATAAGGGTTAACAACAGATGTGGGAGTAACAGCTGCTTTTATTAACATCAGAAGGGCAACAGTACAGGAAGTTGGGTAGATGTGGGGACAACAGAGACTGTGGCAGAGGCAGGACAGAAGATCTATGGAAATTGCCTGGAAGAGTCAGCTGTAAGGCATGAGAATCCTGAGGGTAAAAGAGAAAAGGGAAAGACTCCTCTTTGATCTTATGAAGCTGAAATAACAAGATCTTAAACATGAGTGAGAACTCTGTTGCCCCAACCTAAGGTGACTTTAAATCCAAGGTATAAAACATGGCATGGATATTAGTTTGAATAGGGAAAATGAGAACTCTCTTTGAGCTAAAAAAAAAAAAAAAAGAAAGCATTAAAACCCTGATTAAGGCTGCACAATGATCCAGTATGTAAGGATGGGAGAGAGAATAAATACCCTAGTGACCCACATATTAAACAGACCACAAACAAGAGAACAAGACTTGAGGCTAATGGAAGGTCAACTTGCCCATGCCGCCGTGGGGGGCCACAGTGCCACAATGCCACGTGGGCACTAACACACACTGCATCCCCCCAGTCCCTGCCTGGGTTGAAGGGTGTGCAGATCACAGCAGCAGAGGTGCCTAGACTCAGGCAGGGCAGGAACTCCCACTGCATGGGTGGTAGGGATGGGGAGCCTGGCCCTGGCTTTGTGCGAGTGCAAAGAGAAGGAACACAGAGGTGGTATCAAATCGCTGGGGCAGTGCTTGTAATATTGGGGTGACCATGGGAGGGCAGTAGCAGACACAAGAATAATGGCCTTCCCAGGCCAAGGTCCATGTTCTACCATCCTGCAGGAAAGCCAGGGGTTTATCATACATGATAAAAGCCACACAGCTGGACTCTGGGCAAGGCCCACTTTAGCCAATTAGAAGATACACTGTCTGTGGCCAGGCAAACAAGCTCCTCCCAGCTGGGGAAGAGGTGAGAATCCCTGGGCCTTGCCCAGTCCTGAGGTCTGGGTGTCTGCAAGGAAGCGCAGTGGTGAGTTAGTGTTAAAGAAAGCATCCAGCGAGGTAAGAGGGGCTTGGGGAGCACCCTTTGCTTCTGTCACTTCCGCAAAAACTTCTTATTGAGGAGGAAGATGAGAAGGTTGACATTGACTTTGGCCTTGTTGAAGAGTTTCATGACAGCCACACCCTCATACTGGAGCTGCAGGAGGTCCTAGGAGGGAAGAGGCAGGGAGGGGAGTTTAAGGGCTTCTGAATGTGGTCCAGTCAGATGATGTGCAAAACACTCACATCATGGGGCCTTCTGCAGTCACCAGTGGCACTGGCCACTGAAGTAGGGCATTGAAATCTCACTTCACAAATGAGGAGACTGAGGCAAGAGAGGTACAGTGACTTGATCAAATGTCAGCTCAAGCAGAACCAGGGCTTGAAATTGTTTTCCTTATTTTATTTATTTATTTTTTTGAGACACAGTCTCACTCTGTCTCCCAGGCTAGAGTGCAGTGGCGTGATCTCAGCTCACTGCAATCTCTGCCTCCCAGGTTCAAGTGATTCTCCTGCTTCAGCCTCCTGAGTAGCTGGGATTACAGTCAGGTGCCACCACACCAGGCTAATTTTTGTATGTTTAGTAGAGACGG
Source organism: Piliocolobus tephrosceles (assembly GCF_002776525.5). Lineage (NCBI taxonomy): Eukaryota > Metazoa > Chordata > Mammalia > Primates > Cercopithecidae > Piliocolobus > Piliocolobus tephrosceles. The sequence goes on from NC_045434.1 coordinate 94,145,917, forward strand.
GGTTTCACCATATTGGCCAGGCTGGTCTCGAACTGCTGACCTTGTGGTCCGCCCGCCTCGGCCGTCCAAAGTTCTGGAACTATAGGCGTGAGCCACTGCACCCGGCCAAAATCATTTTTCTTACTCAAAAGGCAAAACAGCAGAGCAAAAAGATTTGGATTTAAAACTACTGCTTGGCCGGGCACAGTGGCTCATGCCTGTAATCCCAGCACTTTGGGAGGCCGAGGTGGGCGGATCACAAGGTCAGCAGTTCGAGACCAGCCTGACCAACATGGTGAAACCCCGTCTCTACTAAAAACACACAAAAAGTTAGCTAGGAGTGGTGGTGTGTGCCTGTAACCCCAGCTACTCAGGAGCTGAGGCAGAAGAATCGCTTGAACCTGGGAGGCAGAGGTTGCAGTGAGCCGAGATCGTGCCATTGCACTCCAGCCTGTGTGATGGAGTGAGATTCCGTCTCAAACAAACAAACAAACAAACAAACAAACAAACAAACAAACACAAAAACCAAAAAAGCAACAACAAAACCCAAAAACACCACTGCTTCACTCCTTTCCTGAACACTGGCCTATGACTTAGGCCAGCTTCTTAACCTTTTAGCCTAGAGCCTGTAAAATAGGGATAATACTTCAGAGCTGTGGAGAGGATTAAAGGAGGTAACATGTAAAGTCCCTGACATGTGATAGGGCTTCAAATATTAATCCTGCTTCTGACACCAGCAGCCCACTCCACTCTCTCTGATGCTTGCCAGTGGGGTCTGTGTCAGGGCATGGGGAAAGGGGGGCTGGGGCTGCAAAGACCCCCACCCTTCTCTTCAGGAACAGACGATACTGATTGGGTGAAAAACTGAGCTGGTGTCATCTGAGGACTAGGGAAGTGAGGCCAGTTGCTCTCTTCAGGCCAGCACCTAAAGCCCAGCAGGTGTCCTGCAGGCTCATGGGACTGTCCCCTCACCTGATAGTGAAGCTGAAATCGCTCCATGTCCACACCCAGGAACTTGGCATTTACTTCAAACTTTCCTGCCTCATCTCCCGGGGTGATGTCAAAGATGACGTTTCTGAAGCTGTCAGGAACAGGATTCAAAACAGGAACCCACTGCCTCTTTCCAGGGCTACAGCCACATTCTTGCACCTACTGCTCCTCATCCTGGGCAGCGGTGTCATCCAGAGCCAGCTTTCCCTCTCTCACTCCCAGAGGGTCCAGCTCGCTGTCTTCTCCTAGTTTTACTTCTGTTCCCCACACCATCTCTTTATCTGCCCCGCCCTACCCAGCTGTTCTCACCTCTGGAAAGCTTTCCCAGTACCCTCTGCCTCAGGGCATCTAGAACTGTGCTAGACCATGTCCACGGCCCTTCACTTTCTGTCTGGGCATGCTCTGTCTCCACCATCATTCTAGCAGCTCCTTCAAGACTGAGACCATGCTCCTCCTTCTCTTCCACCCGGTGCCCAGCCCACAGCACCACCCCCAAGTTAGAGGACAGGAAGGGGCTGACATCCTGCCCTCCAAAGACACATACTGAGAGGCGGGAAGATCTTCAATTTCCACCAAGACACCCTTTTCCAGGAGCTGAGCAGCAGTGTAATGAAGAGAAGGCTGCTTCTTCCCCTTCCCAGAACTCCTGATTAAAAGAAGGCCCCAGAGAATTCATCCAACAAACACTTTACCACCAAAGAAACCTGTTTTTTGTGGCTGGAAAGGAAATGAGACCCCAAGAAAGACTTCTCACTGATGGAAGACAGAGGAGGAGGGCTGCACTTGAGCCCAAGACTTTGTAAGTGAGGCTCAAAGACCAGACTTACGAAGGGACCGTGCTGTGCTGGGTGAGATTCCCCTTTCACAGCTGGGAGATAGTGGGGCAAAGGTGACATGGGCAGGGGTGAGAAGTCACACATAACCATCCAAGTACGAGAAAGCAGCACCTACTTGGAGTCGGGGGCCAGGTGGTCCAGGCAGGCCCGGATGTACTGGCTGTAGTAGTCACCCTGCTCCTCATAAAAGGTGGTCTTAGTGCTCAGGCCCTGTAACGTGGCCTGCAGCTTCACTAGCTCCGCCTTCCGCCTGTGCCTGTGTCTGTGCTGGTTGCGGATGTCCTGGGGTTGGGGAACAGAGGGAGGGATGAGTGGTCCTTCCTGGTAGGAGAGACTTAGGGCCTGACACAAGCCCAAGAGCTACACACTGAGGCTCTTCGGAAGAACAGGCTTCAGGGCTGTTTTCCTAGAAGGAAAATCTCAAGGACGGTATTCCAAATCCTTAACGCATGTCCTCAGGGCCTCTGTCCATTGAGGACTAACTGGTTTCAAGGCCTTTGTTTTTTGGTAAAAGAAAGTTACAAGGATACTTCTGTAGGTCATAAGCTGAGGATTGGGTTTTCATGCTCATGTGTGAAATACGCTTCTCTCAAACCTTCTGACCTGGGCACATTACCCAGGTAATGTGGAAACAAAAAAAAAAAGAGTTGCAAGAACACCCTCCTCCCTGAGTAATTTCAACATCTTTCCTTCAGGCCAGGTGTGGTGATTCACACCTGTAATCCCAGCACTTTGTGAGAGCCTAAGGCAGGCAGATTACTTGAGGTCAGGAGTTTGAGAACAGCCTGGCCAACATGGTGAAACCCTGTCTCTACTAAAAATACAAAAATTTGGCCAGGTGCAGTGGCTCATGCCTGTAATCCCAGCATTTTGGGAGGCCAAGGTGGGCGGAACCTGAGGTCAAGAGTTTGAAACCAGCCAGGTCAACACGGCGAAACCATGTCTCTTACTAAAAATACAAAAATTAGCCAGGTATGGCAGCGCACACCTGTAATCCCAGCTACTTGGGAGGCTGAGGCAGGAGAATCGCTTAAACCCAGGAGGTGAAGGTTGCAGTGAGCCAAGATCACACCACTGCTCTCTAGCCTGGATGATAGAGTGAGACTTTGTCTCAAAAAAAAAAAAAAAAGATGTTTCCTTCAAAACAGACCCTCAGCCTTCCTCTGGCTGGTGACAATTTTGGGTGGGCACTCATCAGCAGGGGCCCACCAACATTTATGGATTAACATGTACATGCACACGCACACACACACATACACAAAGGCATACGGAGCCCAGGCCCAGGTTGTTACCTTGGCCAGCTCGTCCACTAGCCCCTGGTAGCCGTTTCTGGCGCTGACCAACCCCAGGGCTTCAAGTTGGCGCAGGTTCCGCAGGACACGCCGCTGCTTCTCTGCCAGTGGCAAGAGGGAGTGAGCTGTCAGTGAGCGGTGTCGTCGCAGTGGCTCCGGTGTCTGGGCTGCACAGGCCTGGCGTCGGCTCATCAGCTGCTTGTGGGCTGCTTCCTGGGGACACAGGGATGCTGGAGGGGTCTACCAGGCCCTACCAGTCTGCTCCCACACCAGGGAAGGCTCCATGGGCACCAGCAACAAAGGGAGGCCTGAGATTTTTCTGGGTATCATTAAGAAAGTGCCCCAGAGCCCAGCCTCTGCAGGGTATGGCTGGGGCAGGGCATAGCTTATGAAGAATATCAAGGTATAACATCGTGCCGGGCGCGGTGGCTCAAGCCTGTAATCCCAGCACTTTGGGAGGCCGAGACGGGCGGATCACGAGGTCAGGAGTTCGAGACCATCCTGGCTAACACTGTGAAACCCCATCTCTACTAAAAAATACAAAAAAAACTAGCCGGGCAAGGTGGCGGGTGCCTGTAGTCCCAGCTACTCCGGAGGCTGAGGCAGGAGAATGGCGTAAACCCGGGAGGCGGAGCTTGCAGTGAGCTGAGATCCGGCCACTGCACTCCAGCCGGGGGACAGAGCGAGACTCCGTCTCAAAAAAAAAAAAAAAAAACCATTGTAACACATGGTGTCACACATGGGAGGGCCTCATAGATCACCTCATAGATCACCATAGGGGAAGAGTGGATCAAAGAAGACCCAAACCCAGGTCACAGCATAAAGGATTCCGGACAGACACTAGCTGTGACTTCCCAACAATGGATCTTTCTGATGGCACAGGATGTTTGGGGGCATTTCCCTGTCTGTTCCGTTTTGGGACATACCTCTACTGGCCATCCCCACCTTTTCCCTGGGAAGACCCTGGTTCAGTTTTCGCTCCAGCAGGCCCAACATGCCCCTGGCCCCCCACCCGCCTACTACCTTCTCCTGCCTCCAGGCGTTCTAGCAGACCACTCTTCTGAGTACAGGCCTTCCAGAGGTGCCTTCCCAGACTGGCTCTCAGTGCCCCCCCCATAGCCCTAGTGTTGGTGCTTGTTTCAGTGTGTGCAGTGGGGAGAGGGGTGGGGCCTGAGGCTTCCCAGGGCTAAAGTTGTGTCCCTCACCCTGCAGGCCACCAGAGTTTTCATTACTGGTGAGCATAGGTGTCTGCTTCTGGCCGACTGTGGGTGAGGTTCAGAGGAGGGAAGCAGCAGCGGTGCAGCTGGAGTGAGGCGGGGATGAATGAGACAGAACCTGTGGGCTGGTGCGGCTACCCACCTGCTCTCTGGAAGCCGAGAGGGACAGGATCTCCTTGAGGGTGTCCCCAGGATGGAACTGTATGATATCGGCCAACAGCTGCTTGGTGCTGCACAAGGAGGCAGTGACAGAGGAAAGGTAAGGGGCAGGGGAAGGGCCTGGACATGGGACTGGCCAGAGGTCTAAGAGTAAGTGGACCATGCTCTATAGCATGGCTGCTAGGAGGTAAGGAGAGAGAGCGAGGGATAGGGGATGTCGTAGACTAGGATACCTTCCCTACAAACTACCTTCCTTTGAGTCCTTCAGCTGAGCACACATGTCCTTCCCGCCCAGCCATCCCTTCTCCTTAGCTCTCAATGCATCTGACACCCACCTCCCTCTTGGTGGTGCTGTGTTCAGCCCTAGCCCGACCCTGCTCTCAGCCCTTTGATGGGCAGGACAAAGATGATACTCAGCTCACTTTTTTTTTTTTTTTTTTTTGAGATGGAGTTTCACTCCTGTCACCAGGTTGGAGTGCAATGGCATGATCTCAGCTCACTGCAACCTCCACCTCCGAGGTTCAAGTGATTCTCCTGCCTCAGCCCCCCAAGTGGCTGGGATTACAGGTGCTCGACACCATGCCCGGTTAATTTTTTTATTTTTAGTAGAGACACGGTTTCACCATGTTGGCCAGGCTGGTCTCGAACTCCTGACCAGGTGATCCACCCGCCTCGGCCTCCCAAAGTGCTGGGATTACAGATGTGAGCCACAGCGCCTGGTCAGCTCGCTTGTTTATTGAGTGCATGAGTGGGTGGAAGGGGGGTTGCCTTGTTGGCAGGGAGTTTGAGCTGGCACTTTGGCTCCACTTCTGCCCAGATGACCAGCCCACCCCTACTGGGGATCCTCCCTCACTTTTGTAGAACTGGGGAAGAAAAGCCCCATGCCCATCTCCTGACCATCACACTCAACAAGAATGTGGAATTAGGCTGGGCGTGGTAGCTAACACCTGTAATTCCAGCACTTTGGGAGCCCAAGGCAGGCAGATCACTTGAGGTCAGGAGTTCAAAACCAGGCTGGCCAACATGGTGAAACCCCATCTCTACTAAAAATACAAAAATTGGCCGGGCGTGGTGGCAAGCACCTGTAGTCCCAGCTACTTGGGAGGCTGAGGCAGGAGAATCGCTTGAACCCAGAAGGTGGAGGTTGCAGTGAGCTGAGTTTGCGTCACTGCACTCCAGCCTGGGTGACAGAGTGAGACTCTGTATCCAAAAAAAAAAAAAAAGCGGAATTAGAACATGAGCTCTACAACCCACTGGCTATGGAACTTTGGATAAATCACATAACTACTGAGTCTTTCCTCAACTATGAAGAGGAGAAGCCACCATCTACCTCATAGCTTGTTTCTAAGAATAAACGATAACATAAAAAAGCATTTGGGCCAGGCGCTGTGGGTCAAGCCTGTAATCCTAGCACTTTGGGAGGCTGAGGCAGGTGGATGGCTTTGAGGCCAGGAGTTTGAGGCCAGCTTGGGCAACATGGCGAAATTCTGTCTCTACTTGAAAAAATAAAAAAGCCATTTGGTAAACAGCACAATATGCAAACATCTGCTGTTGCCAATATCTTCACCATTCCTTTACTTTCAGTACAACACAGAGCAAAAGGCTGAGGATATCAGACAGAAAACAGCCAAGGCTGCAGCAAGGGGAATAAAGGTAGGCTTCAGGGAGAACTTCCTGAAGGATAAGGGAGCCCAGGAAGAAAGTGAAATGGGCGCCTCAAAGTAAGGCCATTTTACTGGCCTCAGGGCTGGGGAGCTCAGGTAGGCAGGGGCAGAGGCTGGTGTCACCCACCTCAGAAGCAGGCTACGGGTGTTGGAGTCATCAGTGTCTGCCTCCAGTCCTTCAAACTTGTTGGTCAGTGTCAGGGACACTTCTAGCTTGCTCAGGTCCGTGTGCCCATCTGCAGCAATGCTCTCCCCTGAGGTGTGGTGAGGAATGAGAGGGAGATAGGCATACACACACATGCACGCACGCACGCACCGATCGGGTCATGTTAAATCGGCTGCTCTACATGTCCCTCTTCCAGGAAGTTTTCCCACACTGGCCTGCAGAACCACCCTGTGCCCCCAACCCTTAGCACCGATGGAAGGGCTGTTACCCACAGAGCATACCCTCGTGTTACTGGGGCTGTGCCACCCTCACACCCTCAGCCCTGGGTGCCCTGAGGGTAGAGGAGCCATGCCTCCCCCAGCCTGCAGCTCCTGGCTCTCTCTAATCACCATCTTCATTCTATCCTTCCTCCCAGTAAGTTGGCTTCCTCCTATTCCATGGCCCGGAAACGCCTCCTTCTCAGAGAAACCTAATGAGACCCTTATCCCTGTGCCTCTTTCACATCATTTAACTGGCCATTTACCTGATGATCGCGGGTCCCTCTACTGTCTGTCTGCCTTCTCCACATCAATCTGTGTCCCTGTGCCCATGTCAGGACTAGAGGGAGAGTATGGAACTAGCCGCCTGGCACAAGACCTAGACTTGTGGGCGCGCTCACATGGCCTGTCTGCCTTCCTGTCCCTCCCTCCCTGCAGGCCCCTTAGCTGGCCCCGGCTGCCAAGGAGGGCACACACCAATAAGGTCAGGGATGGTGGGCAGCTCCCCAAGGTCCTCCAAGAGCTCATGCAGGGGGTCTTGGTGATCAGAGGCAATGCAGTCCTGGTGCTCCAGCAACAGCTGCAGGACAGAGGAAGAAAAGGAAATGTAGGGTCTGAGCCAGGTCTTCTCCCTGGGGCCAGCCCACTACCCCATCACAGGCTACCAAACCCCTGCCCACCCAGTCAACACTCTCCAGATCTCAGCCCCTCACCCTGTGCGTGTTGACCAGCTCCCCCACGGTAATGTACACCACAGGTTTGGCCACAGCCACCATGTCTGAGTACTCGTCCACTGCAAAACGCTCCTCTGGCTCTGGCACCTGGCAGGCTCTATGGATGAACTTCCTGTCCAAAGGGAGGGCATGTGAGAGAGCGGGGAGGGCCAGCACCCCACACATCTTCCGTCCCCATCGTTTCCCCAGCCTTCTCCAGCGATTGCTTAGGCCAATTTGGACTCTCTAGTCTCAGCTTCTGCCCTCTGTCCTGCCCTACCTCCGTCCCAGTGACCCCTCAAGCCAATCTCTCTTAATAGTCTCCTTTTCTCTCCACTGGGGAGTCCTTCCAACAACCTATCCTCCACCCCACTCATTACGCTCTTCCCTTCTATTTATGCCTCTTGTCCTCATGGATTCTGGAGGGGAGAAGCGGGATGTCAAAGATGAGAAGAGGGAAGAAAGGGGACAGAGAGGAAAGGGACCCAAGACCTGAACTTGAGGTGTGTTTCCTCCAGATAGTCATTCAGGACCCGCAGGTGCTGGCTCTGCCCAGAGAAGGCCTTGCCAGCTGCAGCATGCTGTAGGAGCTGAGCCACAGCCCCCAGGGCATGGCGCTGGGGGGCAGCCAGGGTGCCACCAGCTGCCATGGCCACAATGTCGAAGGCGTCAGGAGCCACCACAGCTGGGTTCAGGAAGCGGTAGTACAGGAGGTTCCCGACCACCTGAGGGCAGAGGAGACTCTCCCAGAAGTGTCCAGGGGCCACCTTGACTGGTGCAGCCCCACATTCCCAGCTTGCTTGGCTGGAAAGGATACCTGGGCCAACCCCCTCACTTCAAAGAAAACAGGCCCAGAGCAGGCAGGCAACTTTCTCAAGGCCACACAGCAAACCTGAGCAAGAGCTGGGACTTGAATCCAGCTCTCCTGACAAGAAGCCAGTGTTGCCCACTCTGTTCGCTCATGCCCCAGCGTGAGCCAGGCTCCATTTATAAAGGGCAGCATATTTCCCTCCTTGGATTTTTATGGCATAGGATTTTTTGTGTTTTTGTCTCAGTCTGAGGATCGCAGGTACCAGCAAAGCAAAGGAGGGATTGGAAGGTGGGGGTGGGAAGATAACACTTGCCTTATAGACCTCGCTGTCTGTAGCGTCAGGGAATTTCTCTGCCAGAGTTGCCTTCAGGACTTTGGCCACATATCGCATCCCGTACCTGGGGACAAAGAAACAGGTGCACTGTGCCTGTGCCTCTGCCCATCTCTTTCTGCCAGATATAAGAGCTTGAGTGCATGGCTATCTCTTCTCCCCCAGGCTCAGCCACTCCAGAGTGGAGCTCAAGCACTGTCCCTCCACTATACATAGCCACCTCCCTGCTGCCTTCCTCTGAACATCTCTGGGCCTTGTACATTCCTCCTGCCTTGTGTCAGTAGTCAGGACCAGGGGCCTATTATCTACTAAATGTCTCACACAACCTCCAACCTGGCTTGAGAACCTCTTCTTTGAGACTCTCTGGTCTCCCCTACAGAGCACCCCAGATCACCATAGTCATCCCCCATCCCCCAGAGGCACTGTTAACCTAAAGCTTGGGTATTTGACACTCACAGCCAAAACCCTGTCCTAGGGCAGTCTAGGTGGCTCCGAGGTAGTCAACCTTGTCAGCTGTCACAGAGCACCTGTGAGTGGCCTAGTCTGGACTAGGGGCAGGGTCCCGAGGAGATCAAGTAGCCAGGAGGAGAAGCTCCAGTTTGGACTCCACCACCAGCCAGAGATATTATCTTAGGCTATCTCCTTCCCCTTTGTAAGTCTGTCCCCTGGTCTAGAAAATGGGAATGATCATTCTTGCCCTCTCTTCTCACAGGGTTTTTTGAGGATCAAGTGAAATTATGTCTGCAAGAGTAATGCATAATGGTAGAGTACTATTCAAATGTGCTAGACTTCATTATCATTATTATTCCTATTATGGATGTGCCACCTACAAATGTAATTAAATTCGTTTAAAAGCAATTTCCACTCCTAGGGTACCAGAGACAGAAGTTTACAGCTCATTGTGTACTTTCCTTTCTTAAGCCTAGAACAATCTTTTCTTACTCCTAATTGTAAACTCGTAATCCAGTTCTCTAGGTTTGGGGAGCAGGGTTATAAACTCTGTGGGTTCCCCCTTTCAGCATCCTCATCTTGCCCTGGGCACTCCAGCCTGGGCAACAGAGTGAGACCCTGTCTCAAAAATAATAAAAAATAAAGAAAAACAAACAAAAGAATGAAATCCTGCCATTTTCGACAACATAGATGAACCTAGAGGTTCGTGTTAAGTGACATAAGCCAAACACAGAAGGACAAATACTGCGTGATCTCACTCATATGTGGAATCTAAAAAAGGTGATTTCACAGGAGTAGAGAGTAGAATGGTGGTTACCAGAGCCTGGGGAGGGTAGGAGAGGGGGAGAGAAGATGGGGAGAGGTTGGTCAATGGGTACAAAGTTATAGTCAGGTAGAAAGAATAAATTCTGGTGCTCTATTGCACAGGAGGTGACTATAGTTGATAATAATGTATTGTATATCTCAAAATAGCTAGAAGAGAGGATTTTGAATGTTCTCACCACAAATAAATAAATGTTTGAGGTAATAGATATGCTAATTACCTTGATTTCATCATTCATTGCACAATGTATATATGTATCAAAACATCACACTGTACCCTATAAACATGTACAATTATATGTCAAAAAATAAATGTAGAAAACCAAATGTATTGACTAAATTTTAAGAAAAGAGAGAACTATAAAGTACTTTATGGGCTTAACATAGTTATTTTTGATATTAGCAACTGAAGAGTCCCATTTTCTCCTCATTTGCTCTTAGATAATAAAGTGTCCCTGAGATCATTTTAGGGTCCCTCCTCTGGTTCCACTGACATCTTACCAGGCCACACGCAGACCTACATACCGTCTTTCAGCTCAGCTGTCTAGCAGGAGCTTGGAGCATTCCCCACATCTCTCCAGGAACCCCTCTGAGTACCCCTGGCTCTATCTCCCTCCCTGCCTTCCTCCCTGCAGGACTATCACCCTGCTCTGCTCCCCATGGTGGCCTGGCCCTCTCAAAATCCCATGTGTAGGCTGGGGTGGGGCTGTTGCACATACGGAATTTGGTCCACAGATGAAGTAATGGCTACAAGGAACTTATCAGTCATGGCGAGGAGGTTGCGTAGGGCGATGTCCAGTTGTCTCTGGACCTCGGGGTGGCACAAGGCCTGTTCCGGGGTGACATCGTACGGGAGATGGCTATGAGCAGAGAGAGACAAGGTATAAGCAGGAGCCCCCTCCAATGGCCTCCTTCCCCAAGGCCCTATTCCTTAAACTCTTGTCTAACAACAAGAGCTCATACAGATGTGCTAAGGACAGCTCAGCATGCTAAAGGAGAAAGGGCCAGAATGAGAGAAAGGACTGGAGAAATGCAATCGGGAGGTGAAGAAGACTTGGAGTATCTACAGGGAAGCTGGAAGAATGTAGGAAGGAACAGAGAACCTGGAATCTATGGACACTTCTAAGGGGAACAGATGACAAGCAGGCGGCTGCGCTGCAAATAGTCTTTGGGAGTTTGGAATAATGGAGAGGCTGGGCCAGAGCCTTATAGTTTCCTCACCTAAAGCCTCCTGTGCCATCCAGAACAGCCACCAGGATTGCCTGCTCGCCTCCGTGGCTATGTTTCCCTAGCACCTAGAGACCTGAGCAATGACCCCAGGCGATAAGGGCAACCTATTTCTCCCACTATCTCATTTGCCTATTCATCTATAAATAGAAATATTCATCTATACCCCTATAAATAGGAGTCCATATCCTAACTCCCAGCAATTTTTTTTTTGGTAGGGGGGACAGAGTCTCACTCTATTGCCCAGAGCTGGAGTGCAGTGGCACGATCTCAGCTCACCGCAACCTCTGCCTCCCAGGTTCAAGTGATTCTCTTGCCTCAGCCTCCCGCTACAGGAGTACGCCACAACACAAGGCTAATTTTTGTATTTTTAGTAGAGATGGGGTTTCACCATGTTGGCCAGGCTGGTCTCAAACTCCTGACCTCAGGTGATCCGCCCACCTTGAGCCCCCAAAGTGCTGGGATTACAGGCGTGAGCCACTGGGCCCGGCCCTACTACCAGTAAATTTGACACATCATTTGCAAGCACTGACATAGCAATTAAGCACATTTGCATATTCATCTGTACTCATTTTATGTTAAGCCCACCAGATCTGGAGTCATTTACATTAGTTTCATGTTAATTATCAGAGGGGGTCTAAAAGACTACCTTATTCATGCCTAAAAAGCTGGTATCATATTTGCATAAATCAGCATGCCCATTTATATGCCACCTTCAAAGTACACCCAAGCTTCCCCAGAAAGAGCTCTCCCTCTGCCCATGTGCTCACCTGCGCTGCCCTGTCTGGGCCTCAGTCTGGTTGATCCAATTCTTATAGAGGTGGACAGGGTCTGTGTGGACGCTGAGCACTTTGTCCTCTAGCACGTCCTGGATAACCTTGCCCAGAATCTCCTGCAGGGCACTCTGTCCCCGCCCATTGCGGTAGAATCTCACCACCAGCCTCACTACTGTTGGGTTGCCTGTCACCACGTCCTGAGGCTGCTCCACCTTTGACCTGTGGTTTAAGAGGTTATTGAAGCTAGTCTTCTGCCTCTGTGTAGGACAAACCGTTACTTTTCCTTTTTGAGATTTTGGCTCTCAAAGCCTGCCCTGGTGTCCCCGCTCTTAAGGAATGTCTTGATATCTCTCTCATTCTTTGTATTAGCAGGTCAGCCCATATCCTCCCACTGTGCTGTCCCAGATGTTTTAGTTTCTCTACAGGAGGCAGAGAAGAGAGGTCTTCTGATTCCATTTCCACCCTTAAGCCTCAACAAGCTGTCACCTTGTGAAGAAGCCAACAGGGGTATCTCTTAACCCATTCCCTCCCCATTCCTTTGTGTCTGGAGAGCCTACTTGATTTCCTCCTGGAGTGCTGTCTTGAACAGCTGGAGCAGGAGATAGGCCTCTCGGCGGCTGGAGGCATAGTTGTACAGGCTGAAAATCACTGCCTCCATGAACTTGGTGGTTTTGTTCTGTGGCATCTGGAAGATCAGCTTGGCCAGGTAGATGGGCTGAGTCTGCAAGCAAGACGGGAGACAGGAATGGCTGACCATGTACTTCGAGGACCAGTGATAGGATAAAGAAAGGTTTTCCCCTGATGGAAATCTGGAATGGAGAAAGCACTACCACACTTTCTCCAGGTGCTAGTGACATTCCAGACAAACAGGGGAAGAGGTAGTCCCCTTTCCTAGGGATAAGGAATTAAGATTATGGGAAAGGACACCTTGCATGGTGTCAAAGGCACAGACAATAAGGCCTTGAAGTCTCAGACCCTCAGGAGATGGGAGAGACTTCTCCTTGGAAAGTCTTCTGCTAACCTGGAGCAGGTAGAAGAGGTGTTGGTATGCTTCTAGTTTCTGCCGTTTCTCTTTGCTCAGTGACTTTAATCCCTTCTGCTTGTCCAGAACCATCATATCCGACAGCTGTTCCTTATTCCTCTTGGTCAGCTTCTTGCAGTGGGAGACCACTTCCTGCAGGGGTGGAGGAATGGGTGATACAACCAGCCTAGGCCATCCCAGGGCACAGAATATATGGTCTAGAATCAGTGCCTTGAAGAGCCAGGGCTTTCTGCTCTTCAAGGAACAGGCATAAGCTGGGGGAGAGAAGCAGTTCTAGGGTGAGGAAGGGCCCCTCCTAGTGCCCTGAGATTCCATCTGGTTCCTCTCCTGTCATGGGAGTGAGTCCCCAAAGAGAACTGGGTTGCCAGGCTGAGGAATTGTGTCTATTTGGCTTTTGCTATCACTTCTTATTAGACTGCTATACACATTTGAGGTGGAGCTATCACTATATCACTATTACCCTGTCACTGCATATTTGTATAGTAAATTATGATTTAAAGAGCTTTCATATCTATCTCTATATTTGGCCTGGAGAGGTGGACATTCTCATTATTCCCAGTTTGCTAATGAGAAAACAGACTTAGAAGTGAAATGAGCACCCACAGCCCCATCCCTAGGAATCAGCAGAGCCAGGCATTCTGATTTTAGGTCTCATGCTCTTTCTACTCTGTCATGGGTCCCCCAAAATGATTTATTAGAATGGCAGAGGGCCACTGGAACAAGGAACTGAGTCAGGTGATAAAATCCACACCATTTTGAAAAAATTGATTAGCAAATAGAGAATGGTCAGCATCACATCTCTAGAGGTAGACAGATCTGGGGAAGGGGAGGACTGGTGGGCCCCACACCTGCAGAGTGATCCGGTTCTTCACCAGCAGGCCAATCTTGATGTCCATGATGTTGAGGTCCTGCTCCAGCTGCTGATTGGATCGGATCTTCCTAACTACCTCTTCCTGGAGCTTCAGCAGCTCTGCCTCAGCCAAGAAGTCCTGCTGGCTTTGATTCAAGAGATGGGCAAATCTGCGGACCACACTGAGAGGAGGGTGGGGTGCATGCACTGGGAGGAAGGGAGGAGGCATCAGGATTAGGCATGCCTCATCAGAGGCCTCCTCGCCAGTCCCTGCCCCAGAGTTAGCCCACCCCAGTCCCCTTTCTGCTTGGAATCAGCAGGTCCCCAACCCCAGTCCTCTTCTAACTGGTTCTGCTTGCACTTGGAGGGCAGTGGATAGCCTCTTAGCCAGGCCTGTCCCTGAGCCCCCGTCTTATAACTGGAGATGACATAATAGCTGCTCTTCCCCTACCTCTGATTCACCCCAGCCTGGGCCTATCCCAGGGACCTCTGACACTAAAGCCAGAGCCACAGCTCCCTCTGATTATCCTCCCAGACCTCCCTTGTCTAGACTGCAATTTACCACTCACTTCTGCTGGGCCAACCTGCTCCTCCTCCTACCTGCCAGCCACCACTCAGCCCTGCTTGCCCTCACAGTGTTCCTCTGTCAGGAGTGTCTGTACACACTAGGAAGGACAGGTAGATGGGATGGACAGTGGGCTTTATAATATAGGGGAGGTCAGAGCTAGCTGGTGATTCTCCTTGAATCACCTTTGGAATTGGTATTTGAGCAAAAAAGAAAGAAGCCTCTGAGCTAATTTATTGGAAATAACAACAAAACAACTAATACATAGAATGTTTACTATGAGACAGAAGCTGTTCTAAGTGCTTTACACACTTAAGACCACCTGTGAGGTCAGTACACTATAACTATCCTCTCTTACCAATGATAACTCTGAGACTCAGAGAAGGTAAGCAACTTGCCCTACGTTACACAGTTAATAATAAATGAAGAAGTTAGATTTGGAAGATGAATAAAACTAGTTCCTGTCCCTAAAGGCAGTCTAGTAGGGAAACTAGACAAATAAACCACAATTCACTGCAATGTGGTTAGCACTTTGAGAAGAGCAAACATGGGGATCTTTGGGAAAACAAAAGTGGGTTGCCCAACCCCACTGGGGAGTGAAGAAACACTGCAAGGAGGAGGTGAGACACCCCTGATGTCGGTGAAAAGGCAGTGGAGAGGGTGAATGTGGGGAGTGCTCGAAGTCCACTGTATCTAGAACACAGTGCAGAAGGTGTAGGTGGTGAGGGGCAGGTCAGTAAGGTTAGAGGTGCAGGGAAAGGCTGGATCACAGAGTCCCAAAGCTGTGGTTAGGAGATTGGACTTTACCCTCAAGGCAACAGGGCATCATGATAACTCTTAAGGAGGTGAGTGACATGATCACATGTACAGGTTTAATGGATTAATCTGGCTACAATAGGGGAACAAAATTTTTTTTTTTTTTTTTTTGACAGAGTCTCTCTCTGTTGCCCAGGTTGGAATTCAGTGGCATGATCTCAGCTCCTTGCAACCTCTGCTTCCCGGGCTCAAGAGATTCTCCTGCCTCAGCCTCCCAAGTAGCTGGGATTACAGGCATCTGTCACCACATCTGGCTAATTTTTGTATTTTTAGTAGAGACAGGGTTTCACCATGTTGGCCACACTGGTCTTAAACTCCTGACCTCAGGTGATCCTCCTGCCTTAGCCTCCCAAAGTGCTGGGATTACAGGTGTGAGCCACCACCATGCCTGGCCTGGGGACAAATCTTTGAGGACTGAAGAAAGGTAGAATCCAAGACAATTCATGGCATCTTGGATTCGATGAAATACAGCATATTAACTCCTCAAAACAACCCCACAAGACAGGTATTAGCATTATGTCCAGTTTATAAAGGAGAAAAGTGGGCAAGAAGGAAGTTAATTGGCCAGGTGTGGTGGCTCATGACTGTAATCCCAGAACTTTGGGCAGCCAAGGCGAGTGGATCACTTGAGCCCAGGAATTTGAGACCAGTCTGGGCAAAATGGGGAGACCCCCATCTCTACAAAAAATCAAAAGTTAGCCAGTTGTGGCAGTGTATGCCTCCAGTCCCAGCTACTCAGGAGGCTGAGGTGGGAGGATCGTTTGAGCCTGGAAGGTTGAGGCTGCAGTGAGCCGTGATTGTGTCACTGCACTCCAGCCAGGGTGACAGAGTGAGACTCTGTCCCAAATAAATAAATAAATAATCAATTAAAAAAAAAAAAAAAGAAGTTAAGTAACTTGCTGAGGGCCACACCGCTAGTAAATGGTAGAGCTCTGAGTAAAGTTTGGGGGCCAGTGAAGTCAGGAGACAGCACTAGGGAAAAACAAATTCTTCCAGAAAAACCATAAACTGAAGAGAAGAAAAAGAAGACAAAGAATGGCCAGGACAATGGTATTAGTGTAGCCACAGAGACAAAATAGAATGGGCTAGGTTGGGGAGAGGGAAGGAGAGAAAGAAGCTTGTTGACAGGAAGCAGAAGGCCTGAGTGTGCGTGACCAAAGAAGGGGCAGGCAAAGTCCCTGTGGGCAGGTCAGGGGCAAAGAAGGACTGAGGAGGTGAAGGAGAGGATTCCTGAACAGGACATTTCACCAGAAGCCCAAGAGTGCAGCCTCAAGGCCAGGAAGGAAAGGGTCTACTGCTTCAGGAACTCAGGGGCTAGAGGTGAATGTGGAAATGGACTACTTGTCAATTTCACAAAAAGGAAGGGGATGCCATTTGCTGGGCTTCTGAACTTGTAGAACAAGGGCCAGGAAGGACCTCTTTAAAGCTTTAAATGAGCACTCAACTAATGGGGAATATGGAGCAGGAAGATGGCACTCCCTTGGGTGCTTCCCACATTCCCCACACCACAGAATGGACTCTGTGTGCCTCACCAGGCCTTGTTTGTGCTGGGCCACAGAGGTCTGGAGGGGAGAAGTTGGAACCTGAAGGAAAGAAGCAAGATCCTTTTCTTTTTGCTTTGGTGGTAGCAATAGGTAGATAATCTAAGCTTGGTACAAAAAAAGCCTGATTAGAACTTTCACTGTGACAAGGCTATCTGTGATTGGGATGAGCAGGTGGGCTTTTGTTACAACCCCTGCTCCATGTTCCTGCACAGACAACTTGTGACTACCTTCCCCTTACCTGCTGTGCAGTCCCAGAAGGATGTCTAGACCTGCCTGGCTCTGTGGTGTGCTCTCCCTCCCATCAGCCGGGGAGGGTGGATCAGGCAGCTCACCTAATATCCTGTAGTCATCCTGGGCTTTCCTGGCTCGGAAAAATGCCTGGATCTTTACAATGGACTTAACCTGCCACGAACACAGATGGGAAAAGGGTTGCTGGCTGTCCTTGCTCTAGTCTCATGGGTAAAGGTTGGGTATGTGGGCAGGGGGAGCAAGGTGACACTCACGTTCTTCTGGAAGTAGTGCAGACGCCTCAGGTATTGCCTCCGAGTTGCCCACATCCGGGCCCAGGCCTGGATCTGGGAGAAGAAACACACTGCCTCAGCTCCAGCTTGGGGCCCACCCTCAGTCCCAGGCCAATTCAGCCAAATCCAGAGATCACAAGGAGGTGACAATACTGCAAGATTGTTCTCAGAGGGTCTTTCGAGAGAAAGAAGCCTGCCAAAACCACTGTAGCTACCTTGATTATGGCATCCAGGTTTGCCTTAAAATACTGCAACCGCTCCAGGTAAATCTTCCGCTGCCTATAACCCCGCCAATGAGCCTGCAAATCAGGAGAGAAAGGGCAGTAACTCAAGTAGGTCTCCTTTGGCCAGAGAGGCTTTTAAGAAAATCCTTGTCCTGGGCTCTCCAGGGAACGGAAGTGGGCAGTTACGTAGAGGGGGAAGGGGAAAGTGGTCCTGTTCTCAAAGAACTTCCAACTTCATGGGGAAGACCAAATGGCTGCACATAGCCAACAATGCCCTCTGCCATACTCTCTGGTCCCAGAACAAACACCCACATACCCACACCCACACACCTCTAACCAATACCTCTTCACAGAAACCCAACTATAAGATACAGTCCTAAAAGATAATAAAGCATACACCTACTCACCAACTTCACCAAAGTATGTACCATATCAGCCTAAAATACACTCATACACCCATATGCAGACCACCCACACCCTATCACACACTCCACCCTCCCTCATGTGCACAGAAAGTGGGCAGAGAGCAGTCTGGAAATGAATGTGGTTGTGTGGATGGGAAGTGTATACAGGCACAAAGCCGTGTGCTCACCATCTCTGCCAGGGGCCACCTGGGCAGCAGGTCACTAATGCTCTCATAACTCACATTCTCTTTACAACACAATCCAGCTCCTGACTCTAGCTTTCAGCAAATCTTCCCACCAAGGTCCCCAGTAATTCAGCTGTCAGGCCAATGGCCTCTCCCCTAGCTGATCTGCTGCAAAGGGTCCAACTGACATCTGCACAAATCATGCCTCCTTTGGTCTCTAAAATCTCAAGGCCCTCTTCCATTCTGGTCTCCTTCCTAGGAGCCTTTTCCCTTTCACTCCAAGCTTGTGTGGGATTAATTTTCCTAAAGTACCTCTTAGACTGTCCCAGCCTATTTCCAGAAGTTTTCAACCATCTGACCCCACACTCCCTATTTGACTTTCCACTGGTCCCCACCTTCTTAAGGATCCTAGCTGCATCAGACTTTTCACTTTCTTCTAAACATGCCTCATAGTTTTCTGTCCCCAAACCTTTTATACCCACCCTTGTTCCCAGCCCTATCTCTACCCACTGAAATCCTTCCCATCTTTTTTTTTTTTTTTTTTTTTCCTTTGAGACAGGGTCTCAAAGGCTGGAGTGCAGTGCTGCCGTCATGGCTCACTACAGCCTCCACCTCCTAGGCTCAAGTGATCCTCCCGCCTCAGCCTCCTAAGTAGCTGGAATCACAGGCATGTGTCACCATGCCTGATTAATTTTTTATGTTTTGTAGAGATGGGGTCTTACCATATTGCTCAGGTCAGTCTTGAACTCCTCGGCTCAAGTGATCCTCCCACCTTGGCCTCCCAAAGTGCTGAGGTTACAGGCATGAACCACCATGCTTGGCCCTTCCTGCCTTTTAGTCCCCATGTCCAGCATCTCCCAGTGCACAGGCCCTGGGAGACACACTACCACTGACATTATCTCAGTTTGGTAAAACTTGGGAGCAACCCCTCTCATTCAGTTGCCCCCAGCCCTTCCTAAAGACAGTTCTGCCAGCTTTCCCTCAAGGCTTACATGGCCCCTCTGTTGGGAAAGGATGTAAAAGAGGATAGCTTGGTCCATGACGCCAGCTGTTCATGTTGGAGCCTAGAGGTCAGGAAGCCCCATTTCCATGCCTGCCCTCAGGACTCTTTCCTTTCCTCCTCCAGGTACTGCCTGGAAAGTTGCTGTGGGAAAAGGCAGAGTGGTCTGCTCTCTGCCCTTTCCCACTACACAACCTCCACCAGGCTCCTTAAGGCCTCTGAATTGGTCAGAATTCAGGACCCTGGCTGGGGTTCTGGCCAGGGTGGGTCAGAGCTTTTAGGAGATAAAGTCTCAGCACACCTAGGCAGCCTCATTTTGGATTTTCCTTTCCCCTGGCAAGAGGCTCAAGGCTCTGGGCTACCTCTCTCTTTCTCTGTCTCCCAGAACCCAGGCCACAGCCCGCACAGCTCTGGTACTAGTGACAAATGTTCCCTCTGACTCCATCTTCTTTCTCACTGTCGGTGTGGTTTTTCATCGCCTTAGTGTGAAATTCCAGACTGGGCTTAGGATGGAGAAATCCCTATGATTCAGACCACTAAATACAGATCACTAAAGTTCTGTATTGAGTTCTGGGACCAATGCCCCGAAAACAAAATCTCATAATGGCTCCCATCAATGGAGCACTTACCACACTAAGTGCTACATGTAATTTTCCTACTGAATCTTCCCAACCAACATACGAGGTGAGCACCATCATTATGAATGAGAAGACTGAGTGCTAGAGAGGGCATAAGGTGCCCAATGTCATATGACTCAGAAGTGGTAGGACCAGGAGGCAAACTCCCCCTTCTGACCCCAAAGCCTGAGCTCTCAATTACCCCCCACCACCGTCAGTCATAATCAAGGGCCATTTGCCAGTCCCGGTCTGCCCATCTGTCTCCCTTGGAGTCCTCTGGTGTTATCTTTGTGTCCCTCCTATCACAATGTCTAACATCAAGTGTACTCCAATTTCTGTGAGGGGAGAGATGTGATTACTCACCCTTAGGCCTCGCACCCATCTCCCACCCTTGCCTAGTGCCAAGTGGCATGTTCTTGGCATTCAAAAAGTTTATGAAAGCATCTTTACATTGCCAGCACCCCAGTGAGGCCCTCCAGATCACATCTGCCTGGGAAGGTATCTATCTGCTCAACTGCCATGATTCCTGGCTTGCACAGTACCTCTGGCTATCTTCCCTACCAGCCTCATGTCGCGGTTACTTACAGGTCAGTCTCAGAGGCCACACTGGACCATCCACGGGTTGGAAGAATAAAAATGGGAAGGGCTGGTTGGAGAGGAAAGGTAGAAGACTCTTCTCTTCCTAAAGGATATTTCACCCCTTTTCTGTTTAACCACCACTTCTTCGAGCCCTACTGGTATCTAAGCCTTGATGTCTTACTAAACAAATACACACACACACACACACACACTTTTAGAGACAGAGTCTCACTCTGTTCTCTCTGTTGCCCAGGCTGGAATGCAGTGGTGCCATTATAGCTCATTTCAGCCTCAAACTCCTGGCCTCATGCAATCCTCCCACCTCAGCTTTCTGACTGGCTGGAATCATAGGTGTTAGCCACTGCACCCAGCTAAATCTTATTTCACTCTTCCCTTGGGGAAGCTAAAAAGCAGCTCTCACTCTCTGGATAGTGATGATGATGACATAAATAGCATGGTAACTTCTACCATGTTCTAACCTACCTCCCAGGCACAATTTATAAACACTTGAGATATTACCCAACTTAATCCTCATAACAACTCTATAAGGTAGGTGCTTTCATTAGCCCTATTTTTCAGATGAAAAGACTGAGGGACCAGTGAGGAAACTGAGGGAGAGAGGGTAAGTAACTTGCCAGGGTCACACAGCTAAGAGGTGACAGAGCTGGGATTCAAACATACGTGGTCTGGCTCCAGAACCTATGCTTTTAACCACTACTATTCAGAGGCCGAAAGATCATTCCCATGTCAGTAAAAAGGAAGCAGGGTGGATATCCTGGAGCCCAGATAAGCGCAGGCCCTGAAGACTGAGAAAGCCAGAGCCTGCCACCTGGATCTGGATGACTGCTGGGAGCCAGGTCCTCAGAAAGTGGGAATGCTCAGCAAACTTCTGTCGAACTAGGAAGCCACGGAGGCGGGCCTGGAGCTGGACGACAAAGCCAGTGTTGGCTTTCCAGAGCTGTTGGCGGTCATAGGCAGCAGTGACCTTGGTGACAGCTGACTGTGGAGGCAGGAGAGAGATGCTGTGGTCTTTCGGGGAGTGGGAGCCTCTTCTCCAGGGCATTCCCATCCAAGATCCCCCACCCTTGCAGGAGCTCTGTCAACCTGGATCTCCTCCCGGGTCAGGTGAGAGGTGTGGAGGCGGCAGCCAGAGGGTTGCTCCCAGGTCCCCTGGAAGGTCTGCAGATGGAAGTAGTAGGCAGTGCCATCGTTCATATCATGTTGAACCCAGAAAGCTGAGTCTGCTAAGCAGAAACCAAGCAAGCAGAAAAGGTTCAGAGCAGGCAAGGGGTGGCTGGGGCAGGCAGAGAAGAGGAGGGTCAGGTTGGGGCCATTACCTGGACGCTGTTTCTTTGCCATGGCACCTTCCAGGGCTCGCTGATAGCCGTTGGCACAGTTGGGAACTACCCCTCGAAGGGCCACTGCGGGGTTCCTCAACACCCGCTCAGTCTGGGCTGCCTTGCCCTCTTTGATGGCTTGATTGATGGCGGCCACACCAACAGCCACTGACAGGGGCATCAGGAGACAGCAGTCAATCCTTCGCCCAAGTCCCTCCCATGGGCCTTAGCCTGTCCACTAGGGACAGATTCCGTGAAAGAGGACACAAAATCACCCTTCTGAAGGAGTAGATGGGAACATCCCAGGATGGACAGAGACACATACATGAAAAGCAGCACCATGCAACTGTGCTTGGAGGGAAAGGCAGCAGCAGTCAAGGAAGCACTCCGAGGGAGGCAGCGTGGGTCTAGGCTGAGTTGGGGCTTGATAAAAGGAAAATCAGCTTGAACAGAAGCATAAAGGCCCAGAGCAGTGGCTCATGCCTGTAATCCCAACACTTTGGGAGGCTGAGGCAGGCAGATCACTTGAGCCCAGGAATTTGAGATTAGCCTGGCCAACATGGCAAACCCCCATCTCTATAAAAAAAATACAGAAATTGGCCAGGCGCTGTGGCTCACGCCTGTAATCCCAGCACTTTGGGAGGCCAAGGCAGGCAGATCACCTGAAGTCAGGAGTTCGAGACCAGCCTGGCTAATACAGTGAAACCCCGTCTCTACTAATAATATAAAAATTAGCCAGCTGTGGTGGTAGGTGCCTATAATCCCAACTACTCAGGAGGCTGAGGCCCGAGAATCGCTTGAACCTGGGAGGTGGAGGTTGCAGTGAGCCAAGATTGCACCACTGCACTCCAGTCTTGGTGACAGAGCGAGACTCTGTCTCAAAAAAAGAAAAAATATTAGCCAGGTATGGTAGTGCATGCCTGTACTCCCAGCTACTCAGGAGTCTGAGGTGGGAGGATTGCTTCAGAGGTTTCAGTGAATGGAGATCACAGTACACTGCCCTCTAGCCTGGGTGACAGAGTGAGACCCTGTCTCAAAAGAGAAGCATAAAGGCAGGATATGGGCAGAGAACCCTGGGACAGTTTCTTAGGAGAAGAGAGCCTAAGAGGTGGGAATGGCTGATACAGCATCTGCCTTCCAGTCACTAGTAGACAGACAGATGGACAGAGAGACCACAACCACTGAGAACTAACACCACCAGCACCACACATCAGCACACCCCTGTCTACTTGCACTGAGTCTGTCTATTTTCCTCAAACTCCTGCCAATTCCTCTTCTCTCACTCCAAGTCTAAACATTTTCTAGCCAGAGCTGATTGACTGTTGGAACCCAAACTCAAGTTACCAGCAGAAACGGGATTTCTGACTACTGCGTGATCTCACACGCCCACATTATAGGGAAAGTGTCCACAGGAAGACATAGAGGGAGGCAGCGGGTGAACTATGGATTCTCACCTCCTGAGAATTTCCTGCCCTGCTGACTGCCAGGAAATCCATCCTGCAGTCCGAACAGCAGCCCTCCTGCTCTGACTCTGGCCTGCCTCACCAGAGGTTGAAGGAAGACGGAGATGACCAGGGAGGCCGCCTGACTATCTGGGCTGCTGCTGAGCCCACATCACCATCCCTCCCCTCCCAGGGTCCCCTGCTCAGTCCATTTACTTCTCTGAGCTGTATTAGTGTCCTGGTTGGCTCTGACCACTCCCTGGCGGATCTCCTCAAGCCACAGCACAGCTCCAGGATCCCCTGTCACCTGGTGGATTGAGGGAGAAAAAAAAAGATGAGACCCCAAGCTAATCTCTCTAGGTTCCCAGGCCAAGATGCCTAAGGGAACCAAACCGCAGGCAGGCATTGGGAGCCACAGGGACAGTGATCTCCACTCAGCTCCCTGTCCTGTGTGTGGGCACGTGTGGCGTGTGGTTCCCTGGGATGCAGCCAGGCTCAGAAGGCTCTCTTTTCCTACTGGGCTTTTAAGTCTACTCGGTTTGGCCACAGCACCTCCAGAACCACAGAGGCTCTGCATAGCTCCTCAAACCCTCAGCATCCACCACCTTCTCAACAGCTCAATTCCGTGCTCTTGTGCCTCAGTCATGTCCAGGGATAGCCCACACTGGAGGCTCCACCTACCTGCCCCCACGCCCCACTCCCCTAGGCCTCATTGCACCTTCTCAGGCTGATCCTGACCATGACTTTTATCTTCTCTTTCCTTTTCTTGCTCCACACTCCTCTACCCGACAAGGTAGTGGGAAGATTATATGAGGCCA
Source organism: Piliocolobus tephrosceles (assembly GCF_002776525.5). Classification (NCBI taxonomy): domain Eukaryota; kingdom Metazoa; phylum Chordata; class Mammalia; order Primates; family Cercopithecidae; genus Piliocolobus; species Piliocolobus tephrosceles. The sequence goes on from NC_045434.1 coordinate 94,169,551, forward strand.
CAGGTTAAGCAATCCCATGCCTGCCACACTGTCAGACTGATAAAGGCTTGAATCCTTCCTTGCCTCACACAACCCCAGATTTCTACTCCTTCCCAACTCTCCTCATTAATAATAGACTTTGTAAACTAACATTTTATTGAGTACTGTCTATGTGCCAGGCAGTATTCTAAAGCACTTTCTTATGCATTAATACTTGTAAAGCACATAAAATGATGCTTGGCACAGAGTGAGGACTCAATAAATGTTAGCCAGTACTACTGTCATATTATCTCACTTACACCCCATAACTATGAGATACGCTCATTACTGCCACAAGCTTGTAGGTAATGAAACAGAGGCACAGAGAGGTTAAGTAACACATGCAGGGTCAGGCTGCCAAGACGTAGCCTCCAGTAGTCTGGCCTAGAAGCCTGGGCTCTCAACCACTCTCTACTGCAATATACTCAGGGCGTTTCAGGTTCAAAATCCTGCCCCATTTGTCAATTCATTTAATTTTCACCCTCATTCTGGGAGCTGGGTAGGACCAGGTAGGCAGTACTTTACAGATGAGTAAATAGAGCTCAGAGATATCAAGGGATTTGCTCAAGGTCACATGGTCACTAAGGGTCAGAGTGGGAAATCCAGCCTAGTTCTCTGGCTCCCAGGTCTGTGCTCTTCCCATGAACTGCCCACTGCCCTGGCAATGGGAGCCATCCTTCTTTACCAGATTGGAACACCCCCCGACCCCACCCAGAAGCCATTGTGTCCATCAGAATAGAGCTCTGCCAGACTGGGTACAGTGCAACCCACAGAGAATGTTCTTCCTGCTCTGATGACCAGCCCTAACTTCACCTGGGCCTTCTGCCTTTTGGCTGCCACAAGGAGGAGATGGTACCGAGGGGCGACAGGGAGGCTGACATCATCGAGGCCAGCTGCAGGAAGCAGTAGGGCAGACAGAGTCTTCTCAGGGCTGCCTTTGTCCAGAGCCTCATTGATGAGGCTGATTGCAAGGACCCCTAAGAAACAGAGATCTAGGTGTGTGGGGGGTCCCTAGATTTACGGCTAAGGGACAGGACTGCCTAAATTGGGCCATCTCCACCCAGCTCCAGACTATACTCACGGTCAGTCTCTTCTTGGGCCTGTGCATTGACCTGGCTCACAGTGGCCTGCAGGTCATTCCAGCTCAGGAAGTCCTCACCCATCCCACGCTCCTGTCGCAATTTCAGCAGGGCATCGAAGTAACTGGCAGCGGGGTGAAGGGCAGAGAGGTGAGTAGCATGTAAATCATCAGCCAGAAGTCAGGGGAAAGAGTTGAACGATTTTTCTCACTTGACCTCCAGGACACCACACTCTTTTAGTTCTCTTCTTGCCTCACAGGCTGTTCTTTCTGAGACACCCCTGCTGGTTCCTCCCTGACACCTAAACATGGAAGCATCCCAGTCTTCAGTCTCCAGACCTTTTCTCTCTCCATACTCACACTGTAGGTGATCTCACCCAATCTCATGACTTTAACACCATATGCTCCTGAAAGCACATCTCCAGCCCATTCATTTATCCCAGCCAGCATCTTGTGATTTCCAAGTGAATGTCTAATAAGCACCTCAAACCCAACAGCTCACATCTGAACTGATTCCCCTGCTTAACCTGCGTGTCCCACCATCTCTCCCATCTTGCCCCAAATCTTGGAGTCATACCTAATTCCATTCTCTCTTATACCCCATGTCTATTATATGACCAAATCCTGTCAGTTTGCTTTCAAAATGTATCCAAAATCTGACTCCTTTTCCCCATCTCCACTACCGCTCAAGGCCAAGCCCCCATCATCTCTTGCCTAGATTACTCCCATAGCTGTCTAACAGGTCTCCCTGCTTTCCCCTTGTACCCCTGCAGTCAATTCTCAGCACAGCAGCCAGAAAGATCCTGTTAAGTAGATCAGATTGCTGGGCATGGTGGCTCACACCTGTAATCCCAACACTTTAGGAGGCCAAGATGGGAGGATAGTTTGAGCCCAGGAGTTCAAGACTAGCCTGGGCAACATAGAGAGATCCTATCTCTACAAAAAAATTTAAAAAATAGCCAGCCATGGTGGCATGTGCCTATAGTCCTAGCTACTTGGGAGGCTGAGTTGGGAAGATCACTTGAGCCAGGAGTTCAAGGATGCAGTGAGCCGTGATTGCATCACTACACTCCAGCCTGGGTGACAGAGCAAGACCCTGAGCTGTGATTACACCGCTGCACTCCAGCCTGGGTAACAGAGCAAGACCCTGTCTCTAAAAATAAAAAAAAAAAAAATTAAATAGGTCAGATCAACTCCCTCCTGGCTCAAAACCTCCCATGGCTTCCTTCCTCACTCAGAGTAAAAACCAGAGTCCTACATGGTCAGGCCTCGGCTACTTGGTCTTCATCTCCCACTCCTCTTTCTTCCTCACTTCACTCCACCACACTGGCTTCCTGGTGTTCTTTGAACACACCATGCACATTGCTTTCTCAAGGCCTCTGCCCCAGATAGACTCATGGCAATCATTTATACCCTTTAGGTCTCTTTCAAAATGACCTCCTCAGCAAAGAGGCTTTGCATAACTACATTATGTAAAACAGAAAAACCGTCCCTACTATGTCTCTACCCGTTACCACTTTGCCCTATTTTATTTTATTTTTCTCATGCCTCTTCTTCTTTTCTTTTCTTTCTTTCTTTCTTTCTTTTTTTTTTTGAGACGGAGTGTCGCTCCTGTTGCCCGGGCTGGAGTGCAATGGTGTAATCTCGGCTCAACACAACCTCTGCCTCCCGAGTTCAAGTGATTCTCCTACCTCAGCTTCCAGAGTAGCTAGGATTACAGGCATGTACTACCACGCCCAGCTAATTTTGTATTTTTAATAGAGATGGGGTTTCTCCATGTTGGTCAGGCTGGTCTCAAACTCCCGACCTCAGGTGATCCTCCTGCCTCGGCCTCCCAAAGTGCTGGGATTACAGGCATGAGTCTCTGCTCCCGGCCACCTCATCTTCTTTTCCAATCATCTGTCTCCCTCTACTAGCATGTAAGTTAGACAAGAGGAGAAAGTGTTTTGTTCACTGGTGTTTCCCCAGCACCTAGAGTAATATCTGGCACATGGGTCAGTACTCAAACATCTGCTAGGAAAGAATGAATCAATGAAGAAAAGAGGAATGACTGTGACCCCATCCACTCCCAGGAAGAAACACAGGCGAAGGAACTGTGAACAGACCCAGAGGGTGGGCCTGGGCCCAAGAATGGGACATCATGCACAAGGCAAGTCTCCAACAGAAGACTGCTGAGTCTTGGCTGCATTCCCCCATCCCTCACTCCCAACATGTGGCTAAGCCTTTCTCACCGCTGGGCATTTTCTCCTTCCACCTCTGCCAGGCCTGTGGCAGGGTTCACCAGGCTGCTCCAGAAGCCACTGGCATCCTGGGCCTCCAGGGCCCGGTTAATCAGGACCACAGCTGAGAGCATCTCCACAGCCACGAAGAGCTCCTCCTGGCCAAGCTCCTACAATGGGTGGGGGGGCCAATTCCCAAGTGGGCAGGTGAAAGGTCTAAAGGCCTATTCACTATCCTGCCCCTAAGGTTCTCAAATATCCCAGAGTCTCTATCCCAAAACCCCAGTGCCCTGATTCATTCACTAATAATCATCATACGAAACGCTTGAGAATACTTACTATGTGCTCAATTATAAGTACTTCACACAATATCATTTAATTTTCATAATAAGCCGACAATAGAACCATAGTATCATTAATATCCCCATTTCACAGATGAGCCCACAACCAATAATGTAAGTCAAAATGAGCTGCCTGATTTCAAAGCCCACACTTAACAAGTAAGCTCTACCAGCTCCCATTGGTCCCTACTGCACATCAAGAACTGTATTAGCCGGGTGCAGTGGTTCATGTCTGTAATCCTAGCACTTTGGAGGCCAAGGTGGGCAGATCGCTTGAGCTCAGGAGTTTGAGACCAGCCTGGCCTACATGGCAAAATCTTGTCTCTACTAAAAATACAAAAATTAGCTGAGCATGGTGGCGCGTACCTGTTGTCCCAGCTACTCAGGAGACTGAGGCAGGAGGATCGCTTAAACCCAGGAGGTGGAGGTTGCAATGAGCCGAGATCACGCCAGTGCACTCTAGCCTGGGTGACAGAGTCAGACCCTGTCTTAAAATAAAATTTAAAAAAATTGAACTGTACTAGGCTCTGGGTATACAGAGATAAAAATGGAGTGGTCGCCTCCACACTGCACTGCACCACACACCCAAAAAGCCCTGGCCCCATTTCCCTGCCCTGCCTTCTTCTCCTTTTCAAACATCTGCTTATGCTGTGCCCTCTGTCTAGAGCACCCTTCCTATTTTCTTCTCTTTTTTTTTGCGATAGAGTATCGCTCTGTGGCCCAGGTTGGAGTGCAGTGACACAATCTTGGCTCTCCCGGGTTCAAGAGATCTCTGAGCCTCAGCCTCTGGAGTAGCTGGGATTACAGGCATGTGCCATCACCACACCTGGCTAATTTTTGTATTTTTAGTAGAGATGGGGTTTCACCATGTTGGCCAGGCTGGTCTTGAATTCCTGGTCTCAAGTGATCTGCCTGCCTGGACCTCCCAAAGTGCCGGTATTATAGGCATGAACCCCCATGTCCAGCCCCCTTCCTATCTTCTCCTAACAGAATGTTGTGAACATCAACAACAATAATATTAATAGCTAAAGCTTACTTTCCAGGTTCTTCTCTAAGCAAATATGTTACCTCATTTAATCCTATAGCCTGAGGTAAACATATTATTGTTCACATTTTATATTCAAAGAAATTGAGCAGCAGAGAAAGTAATTAACTTGCCCAATGTCACATAGCTAAGAACTAGCAGAGCCAGATTTGAACTCACACAGCCCAGCTCAAAAGTCCACAACTTTAGTCACAATGCTTTACTTCTTAGTACTTATTTTATGCTTCCTTGTCATAGTCATTCCTATGTTGAACTGTGCCTTTCCTGAGGGCTGTGCCTGTATCCAAGTCATGCTGGGAGTAGACGCTCTATAAACACCTGCTGTGGGTGTAGTTCTCTATTGATTCTCTTCCAGGAAGCTTTTCCAGCTCTGCTTCCTCCATTTCCTTGGTCTGAAGACTTCTTCCACCTATGTCATCTGCTCTTCTCTCCCTGTGTCTCTCTTTGGACCCTCAGGTGTATTCTAACCCCTCCGACAGACTGAAAGTCCCTAAGTGAGGGCCCTGTCGCTTCACTGTCAGAGAAGAGGTATGGACTGGGACGAGGTGGGACAGCGAAGTGGTTCAAAGCATGGGCCCCTGCATCCACTCCCAGCACTGGCACTCACAGCTGTGTTGGGCAAGTGACTTAACCTCTGCATCTCAGCTTCCCCATCTCTAAAACAGAATGTCTCCCTCATAGGGTCTTTTTAAGGATTAAGTGAGTATGTAAAGCAGTGTTTGCTCAAGGTAATGGCTATTAAAATATGCTCAGTAAGGCAGGGATGATAGCTCTTTCCCCATCCTAATCTCGTGCCAGCATCTCATATTGCACTCACAAGAGGGTGGCCTGGGCTGCCTGTCCTGATCCCTCCAGCTACTTGGGGGCCGCAGAGCTAGACCCACATTTCTGGGGCTTACCCCCTGCTGCTGCCGCTGGAGCACTGCCAGCTCCTGCTGGTACATAGCTGACGCAACAGGGTACACTGGAGGCAGCTGGGCCTCAGGGCACATCAGCTCCTTCACAGTGTCAGCCACCACTCCCCTCTGGATGGCTTTGTTGATCCGCTGCACAGCATGGAACACTGTAAGGGAGGAGAGCAACAGGTTGTACAGGCTGGGCATTCAGTGGCTTCTCCACTCTCCTGACCAACTAGGCTCTGCTGGGGAATCTTGGTGGGGAAATTGCTTTGTAACTGCTCTCAAAAACCTGTGAGGTTTTCTGCTAGGTTTAAAATGCCTTTCTAAATGTTCAGGAAGAAAAGGGGCTGGGTCCCTTTAAGAAGAGGCTCTGTAAGAAGCAATTTGTCAGGCCTTGAAATTGAGTAGCTCAGCATGTAACACACAGTGGCTGTCATGGCAGAGGGTGAGTTCCTAAGGTGGTGAGCACAAGATTGACAGGTGGCTATGGAGCGTAACTAAGATGAGGTTAGTCAGGGGGCTCTAGGGACCAAGGCTTGATGATAGCACAGAGAAATAAGGAACCAGTTCCTAGGTGGAGCCGTTTGCTGCAAAGGGCAGCAGTAAGCTTAAAAGGGGCTGTGGTGCCTCAACGTAGTCTGAGTTTACAAACTCCGTGGCTAATAAAATGCCAAGCAGATAGGGGCACTGGCATCAAAGAGAGCACAATCTACTGGGAAGAGCTAAGGATACCAAAGTACCTACAGTGCACTGCTGTCAATGTCATGTTAGAAGTCCACCTCCCCCCACCCCCACACAATGCTATGGCAGAGCAGGGGAGGAGGGATTCTGGCTGGGAGAGCAGGAAGACTTCACAGAGGAGGCAGCCTTGGAGACAGCTCTGGAGAATGTTTTCACCTGCTTATCAACAGGTGAGAATGCGGGAGAAATGTAACCCAAAGGACCAGAGGCCGGTGATGGGAAAGGCTGGAGGGCAATCTAGGGAGAATAGACAGTTTGCTAGGCTGAACTGGGTGGAATGTGAACAGAAGAGCTGGCGAAGAACTCTGGAAAGGTCTTATCTGCCAGGACAAACAGACAGGACTAAAGTGTGGGCTAAATAATGCAAGAACCCATAAAGGTCTGAAGATGTTCAACAAGGGAGATACGATCAGATCTGTGCTTCAGAGATTACTCTGGTAGCGGTAATCGGCAATCGGGAATGAACTGAGCAGATTAGGAAAGCAGCCAGTCAGGAATGGCCTGGGGGCTACTGAAAGCTAGTGAATGTTGGAAAGCTCTGTTAGACGAAGGTAAATGGTTACTGAGCAACCTCTAAACCTGACAGCAAGTCCAGACTAAGGCAAGCAACTGTAACAGGTCTAGTGTCCACAGGCTACTGCATTTTGCCTCAGCACTGTTTCTCTTCATACTTGCAGTGTAGATAGATCTCTTGGAGGAAGACAATTACAAACTCGCATTCTTGTAATAAATAATTATATTTGTGGCCGGGCCCCGTGACTCATGCCTGTAATTCCAGCACTTTGGGAGGCCAAGGTAGGCAGATCAGTTGAGGCCAGGAGTTTGAGACCCATCTGGCCAACACAAATAACCCCACCTCTACTAAAAATACAAAAATTAGCCTGCCGTGGTGGCAGATGCCTATCAATCCAGCTACTCAGGAGGCTGAGGCAAGAGAATCATTTGAACCCAGGAGGTGGAGGTTGCAGTGAGCTGAGATTGTGCCACACTACACTCCAGTCTGGGCAGTAGAGTGAGCCTCTGTCTCAAACAAAAGCAAAAACAAATAAAAAAGAATTATAATTTGTATATAATGTTTTTAAGGGAAACAGAGTTAGAAGATGAGCTTCTTGCTCATATTCTGGAAAATTACTCCATTTCAGAAGCCAAAGGAATTCAAGCAGGTTGAAACTCAAAATTATAGGTAAACTACCTGGAAGAAAACTGCCTGCCCCAGGAGACCAACCCAGTGCAGTATTGCCATGTCATTATCTCTAAGTTCTTAATGAACTTATCTGTAGTGTCCCCCCAGGCAGCAGGAATACAGCAGACTATGTGAGGGGAGAAGTCCCTAGCCAGGCTGGAAGCAGCAGCAGTGTGCACTGCCCAACACAGAAGCCATCAAAGATGTGGGATACTCTTCTAAGAGCCAGAGATATGCACAGAGCAGTCCTCAGACCTGGAGATGACTTACTGGCTTGTTCCTGGTCACCCTTTGTGTTGGCTGCAGCCACACCAGCCTGGACTTCCTCCTTTTCCAGAAGCTCCACCAGGCCCAGCTCCTAAGAGAGGGAAGAGATACAGTAGAATGGAGCCCTTCTGGGGCCAAGACCATGCTTTACAAGCTGCCAGCATGAGCTCCCAGGTCTACCCAGCCACCTAACCTCAATCCTACCTCTCCCCTTTAGGCTGGCTCACTCATCCTTATTAACCCTTGCTCTGTCGCCCAGGCTGGAGTGCAGTGGCACAATCTCGAATCACTGCAACCTCCGCCTCCTGGGTTCAAGCGATTCTCTGCCTCAGCCTCCCGAGTAGCGGGGATTACAGGCACGTGCCACCACACAGGCTGATTTTTGTATTTTCAGTAGAGACAGGTTTACCATATTGGCCAGGCTGGTCTCAAAGACTTGACCTCAAGTGATCCACCTGCGTCAGCCTCCCACAGTGCTGGGATTACAGGCGTGAGCCATGGTGCCCAGCCCTATTAACTCATCTTTAAACTTTCTTGCTCAGCAAGCATGTAAAATAACAACATAAACAACACAAATAGTGTCGGCGGAAAAGTCAACTGCGTTAAAAACAAGATTGCTAAGTGGAGGCACCAGTTCAGCAATGGGGGAGCACATTACTGCCTATGGGACTGTCCTTGGGTTCCTCCTGGTCAGTCTGGGGGACTCTCAGGGACAGAAGCTGATCAGTCTGGTCTACTAGGCCTTGGGGTGATTTAACCATTTAAACATGCAGTCAGCACTTACAGAATACAAAGGACCAACAGTGGTGATCCCTAAGTAAGAGGCCCTCTCCCATTCTACAGTCACATAGAGGGGGTGGTAGGTAACAGACAGAGGCTAACCTGTGCCTTCTGCTCTCTATCTGAGCTCAATTGCTCCAGGTACCAGACAGCAAAGTCTCTCCTCACCCCTCGCAGGGCCAGGGCAGGGTCTTGAAGGGCCTTGAGCAAGGCTTCAGGGCTCTGTCTTTCCAGGGCGTCATCAACAACTTCTAGAGCCCCATGGACTGAAAATAAAGAGACTCCATAACAGACAGTGTGAGAAAGCCACCTCTCATAATCCCCTAGTCCAGCCCCAGGAATCTGCCCCCTTCTTGCCTGCCTGGAGTTACCCCACCCTTTCCCCCTTGGTTCCTGGGCCCATTTGGTTCAGCCCAGATTCTTCAGCTTGGTCTTCACAGCCTTCTCACTTCACCACCCCAAACCCCAGGGATATCCTCACCCAAACAGGCAAATGCCTACCCATCCTGAGCCTTCACACAGCTCCTACCCAGATCCCCCTTCCTCATGTATTATCCACACTGCTCTTCTCGAAGGACCCCAGTTCAACCTCCCCCGAGCATCAAGAGCTGCTCCTCTCTGTGGTTCTCCAGTCAGACAGAAACTTCCCGGACACGGACTACTTCTCTAGACACTGATGGCCACAAAGCAGTGCACATACTCCTTGGACTCTGATCTTTCCCAGAGGCAAGAGTTGGCCCAAGTAAGACCACAGGGCTTTCTGGCTTGAGAAAAGCTATCCCCCAACCTCCCAGTGCAGGGGCTTACCCTGAGGGCACCCCCAAACCACTCCTGCCTGATCTCTCTTACCGTTGACATGGTTGATATTGCCCTGGATTTCAGCCTGAGTTAGGTAGTGGTCATAGATGTCCTGGCTTTCTCTTTCATCCTGCAAAAACTCCATTGAGAGGGAATCTGCGAAACCCAATTCAATCTTCTTGTCCTGCTCTTCCCTCCCTGGCTACACTTATTTCTTCTTCTGGGGACCTTCCCAAGGCCAAAGGTCAGTCTGCTCAGAATTCAGAAAATTGTGGGGTCTAAACACCTGGCACTGACACATTTAAGCCAAACCAACCTTTGGAACCTCCAGTCCAATCTCATTCTGTTCTACATTCCAGTGCCCTTCTCAGGCTTCCCTGAAGATCATCCCCCAAGAACCTCTTCTCCACTCTTCTTTTCTGAATTCTCATCATTCTTCCAAGTTCCTTTCCTATTTCTCTAAAATCACTGACAAGTTATGGTTTCTCAAAGAAGCAATTTTGGATCCTAGAGACATGACAGACAGGAGTCCTGGTTTCACTCAAGACTTTCCAGCCACTCAACTTTTCGATCCCTGCAACCCAAGACTACTCCTTACATGGTTCCTGGCATTGGCTGCCTTCTCCATCTTGGCCTGGGCCAGCATCTCCTGGTAGATGGCTGCCAGAGGCTCTCGGAGATTCTCCAGAAGAGCACTGGGATTCTGCAAGGCAGCCAGGGTGTCCTCCACCACCCCTCGCTCCACTGCTTCATTGATGGCAAGAACAGCTGCATGGACTGGGAGGGGGCATGGAAACAAGGTCAGGAGGCCAGAGTGAACCCCAGACTGGAGCGCAACCAGTAGCAGGCCACTCTAACGTCATCCTTTTTCCCACCCTCAGGGGCCAGGCAAACCAGGTAGCCTTATGGCCCTATCTGTGGACGAGAGCTGGCCAGAATCCATCCAATGGCTATGAGGCTTGGAGCCCTCCCATACCCACTGACTCTACTCCTGGCAGGGCAGAGCCTAGTCCTTACCGGCAGCCTCATCCACCGATAGCTCATTGGCCAGGATGCCCCCGATCTTGCTGAAGGCAGGCAGCTGGAGGCCATATTTGGCCAGTTCGGATGCCATGTTGCTGAGTTCCTCAGCTGCAATGATGCCACAGGTGCCCTTCATCAGGTCCAGAACCCCCAAGACCCTGCCCAGGATGTGGTGGTAGGGGAAGGAGCTAGGCTTACCTGTGAATTTCACTTTCCCGTATAGATCATGTATCTGAGGGGCCAATCCCAGCCGGAAGAGGAATAGACTAGGAAAAATTGGAAGGCATTGGAAGGCACTGGGGCCTATTCATTTTGACACTCTGCCCACGATGGGTTTGAAGGAGATACTATGGGGACCTAGAGATGAAGACCACTCAGCACCTGCCCTCAAGTCATCCCCAACCCACATAAAGAAATATGACCATAAATCAGCCCAAGGAAAGTGCTGCAGAAGGTAAATAAGATGGTGTTGGGGGTCTGAGGGATTAGGAAGGCTTCACAGATAAGGCCACATTGCAGTAGCAGGTCACTCAATGGAGACAGAGGACAGGAAGGGCACAGCAAGCAGATACCTGCTGAGCTAAGGCACAGGGGCACAAAGGGACATGGGAAATGAAGTCAGAAAGAGAAACACAAGGAACCGGTCAGTCACTTGCTGTGATTTAGCCAACTGGTTGCTGATGGCTGGCTGTAAGTAGGATCAAAGAGCCTACACCATCCACACTAAGTGGCTTGCCTGTGTTGCTCTCAATAGGTCCTGTTCTGATTCCTTTATGCCCAGTTACACATTGAAGGCCCTACCCTGCTACCTTCCTGCCTCTGGTACACTGCTTGCCCTTCCCCTTCACTCACACAGGCCATACATAAATGTGCCACAGACATGCACACAAATCTAAACACAACTCTGAAAATCTGAAAGCTCACTCTCCTGAGCAGGGCTCCCTGTGCTCTACCCTTCATCCTTCTCGCTGAGTTTGTTGCTGCTGATTGTTGGTTGCATCCACCTAGAGGAACCTGGATGATAAAATTTGAGATTTCTCACCTGAGAGCATGGATGCAGTAGACTACCCGGGGCATGTTCTTTTTGTCATAGATATCTGTGGTCTCTGGGAAGAAGGTCTAGAAGAGAAACCAGTCAGTTACTGCCATTGGGAACCTTTAAGCAGCACCAAATATGGAGGGGGGGTGCCGAGGCATGGGTCTTCCTCTCCAACCTGAGATGTGCGCTCCCTTGTTACCTGGGGTATCTAGGTCAGTCTCCCCCAACCATTTCAAGTCAGCCTGGTATAAAAGAAAGGCACTGGGGATGCATACTAAGCCAAGGCTCAGTCACAGACACATAGTCCTAGGGTGCCCTGGATTAACCAAACACCAGATAAGGCTATCAAGGCTACAGGATATAAGCCATATCCTCCAAAAATAACAACAACAACAACAACAAAAAAAAAAACAAGCGCCCAGCTGTCTTCCAGATGTCTACAGTGAGCCTGCATGCCTCACCTTAGACCCTTGCCAAAGAGGTGGTACGCTGGAGAGCTGGCCTACTCCCATGGAGGGCCCAATGAGGCATATATTGCCAAGGACCACAAAAGTGTCAGGCTGTTATCCCTGTCTCCAAGCCAGCGGCTTCTGATCAATGAGAGACCTTCTAAGAACCGAGTGGCACCAGGTATGGCTTCTCAATGCCACCTAACCTCAATATATCTTGGTTACATTTAGATTCACAATAAAAGACCAAATTTAGAGACCTAGAGTATTCCAGTCCCACTGAAGACACATGACATCTATTGCTTCTGCCTCCCATCAAAGTGTCTTTCTTTACCGCTGTTTCCTGTATTATAGTTCCTTTCTACAGTGAAGAAAAACAAAGCAGAAAGAAACCATACATTGTAGAATCCTATCATGCCTTCATTTGTATAGCTCTTCACAATTCACAAAGGGAGTTCACACAGACCATGTGATCTTCCTGACAACATTGTAAGGTAGACAAGGCAGGGCTCACTATCGCCGTTTTACAGACGAATAACAAATTGAGGTTCAAAGAGTGAAATCATGTGTCCAGTTGGGGTTTTGGACCTAGGCTTCTAACTCAAAGTCTACCACCTAGGGAGGTGTATACCCTTGCTTCACACTGTGAAATTTGGTGGAGACAGGGCTGGCCAATACGAGCATGACATAGCAGGCCCTCCTGCACCCCCCACTGCATAATGGGAACTGTGACACTCAGGCCAGGGAAACTTCACCTCCTTTCATTCACAGGGAAGAGGAGGCAGAGAAAAGATAACCTGATTCAAAGACACACAGCTGCAAGGAACTGTTCTCTTAGATTAGTTTAGAAGACACATGGAAATAGGGCTAAACGGTTCAGGAAGATAAAGCATGGGATTTTGGGGGGTGGCTGGTAAGGAGTAAAGATGAATACCAATCTTCAGGCCCAGTATTACCGAAGGCAGACCAATGTGGGCTATTGCAGACAGCCAAAAGTTGATGTTGTCTGTGTGACGGAAATGTAAGCCAGTTGCCTGAAAGGGAAGGAAAAAGAAAATCTATTTCCACAGTTCTCAGCACTCCCTATGGGTAGAGCCCAGACTACAGCTTAACGATTCAGGAGAGATGGGCAGAGGGGAACCAGAGGACCACATCTTGTGAATTTTCCATCCTTACCAGCACAGAAAAACATAGATTAATAACACTCCCTTTTATCCAGATTTGGACAATAAGTTATATGGTCACTGTACCCTCAAAGCTTTGAGGAGAAGGGATCGTTTGAGGGGAAGTAGGTAGAAGGTGGAGTCCAATCCTCCCACCTGGTACCGCAGCTGCTCCACATCATAGATCTTCTTCAAGGGAACCACGGAGGGTGCAAAACAGTGGCCCAGCTTGGCCAGCAGCACTCCATTGCGAAGGCTCTCCTCCAGCTCCACCGGGGAAGGAAGCTCCTCCTTCAGGCAGGCCTCCATCCAGCTACGAACATGAGAGCACCTTCTCACAAACTCTGGCAGACCACAGTGATTTATTCGAACAACAGGAACTTCCCTCTCCCCCTCCTTTTAAGTGGCCCCTGACCCTCCTCTGCTTACTGTTCTGCCCTACCTCCAGCTCCCCTCTCTGCGCATTGCCTGCCTGTTCCCACCTTCTCCCAGGCTGTCCCAAATATCTGGATTGGCCAACCCTCAGCCCCACCCACCCAGCAAATCTTCCTTGACAGATCCTGAACCTGTCCATCTTCGATGAGGCTTAACTGTTACATAGCTTCTCACTCAGTCTAGTTACATCTTTTCTTCTTTCTTTTTTTTTTTTTTTTTTTTTGAGATGGCGTCTTGCTCTTGTTGCCCAGGCTGGAGTGCAGTGGCGTGATCTCAGCTCACTGCAACCTCCACCTCCTGGGTCCAAGTGATTCTCCTGCCTCAGCCTCCCGAGTAGTTGGGATTACAGGCACATGCCACCGCACCCGGCTAATTTTGTATTTTTAGTAGAGACGGGGTTTCTCCGTGTTGGACTCGTCTCAAACTCCCGACCTCAAGTGATCCACCCACCTCAGCCTCCCAAAGTGCTGGGACTACAGGCATGAGCCACCGCACCTGGCCCTAGTTACATCTTTAACTGTTAAACCAAACAGAATGTGCTCACTTCTTTCATTCTGGATTGTTCTCCGAGAACCTGGGTGCAGAAAGGTCATGTCTGCCTGAATGATCTACATGGCTCATAACCCAGCTTTGATGATGATGAGGGTAGTGGGGCTGATGGAAGGGGAGTAGCACAAAGGAACAGAAAGACCACAGCTCTTGGAGTATGAAGGCCTGCTTTCCAACCATCTCTCCTACTTCGCCTCTGTGAGCCTCAGTTGCACAATATGCAAAATGAGGATAGTGCCACCTGTATTTCCTTCAGTGGGCAGCTGCCAGGATCAAATGAGCTAATGAATGTGAAAACACTTTGAATATAAATGTAAAGTATTATTATTACTGGTGGTTGTATGAGGGAGAGATTAAAGTCTTCTCAGATGGAATCTCTAAACTTCCCTACATATTGGGGTCTAATTGGAAAGTACCTGTTTCCAAAAAGAGAGCCAGTTAATACATTGTTCCATGTCTTCCCTGCCTTCGACACCTGATTTTTCCTGATTGCCCCATCCTATTGACTTCCTTTAAGAAAATTAAAAGTATCCTATTGATTAAAAGCAAAAAATTAAGTATGTATCCTGTTTTTCCTATACAGATTGACTTTTAGAGTAACCAAATAGTCCTAAGATGATGAGGGAATGTTCTTTAGGATTTCAGCTAGTAAATATGGAAGAAATGACAGAACTAGAAAATAGTCATTTTACACCCTTGATAAAATAATAAATTCTGATGTAGACCAACAATGAATGAAGGCATTAGATGAAAAGTTAATGGGAAATTTTATGGCGTGTAAATCAGGTTGGTTTCACCTAAACTCCCAGATTTAGCATCACTAAAAGTGAAACAAGCAGACATTGTATTCTTTCTATAAGACGTGATATGGAACACATATCTTATATATGTTAAATATCACATTTTTATATATATATCTATTACAGTATATAGGGGGTAAAAGGATCTGAGTGGGGGGGAAAAACCCCACCAACACTAATGAAGACTTCTTGTCAAAATGGTTCTTTTTTTTGTTTTTTTGAGACAGAGTCTCACTCTTTCACTCAGGCTGGAGTGCGGCGACACCATCTTGGCTCACAGCAACCTCTGCCTCCTAAGTTCAAGCGATTCTTCTGCCTCAGCCTCCTGAGTAGCTGGGATTACAGGCATGCACCACTGCGCCCAGCTAATTTTTTGTATTTTTTTGTAGAGACAGGATTTCACCATGTCAGCCAGGCAGGTCTCAAACTCCTGGTCCCAGGTGATTTGCCCGCCTCGGCCTCCCAAAGTGCTGGGATTACAGGCATAAGCCACAGCGCCCATCCAGGTTTTCCTGTTTGTTTTTGGAGACACAGTCTCACTTTGTCACCCAGGATGGAGTGCAGTGGCGCAATCTTGGCTCACTTGCCTCCTCGACCTCCCAGATTCAAGCAATCCTCCTTCCTCAGCCCTCCAAGTAGCTGGGACTATGGGCACATGCCACCATGCCTGACTAGTATTTGTATTTTTTGTAGAGATGGGATTTCGCCATGTTGCTTGTCAAAAATGTTGAACCTAAATCTAATTAAGCCATCATTCATTTATAGGAAATACAGGGTACAGAGGAACAAGCTGAATGACATAAGAAAGCAAGTAGACAATCATCTCTAAAAAACAAAAGGAAAGAAAGAAAAGAAATAGAGACAAAATGTAGGATATTCTTTAGGAAAAATGACCCGGTTTTCTTCAGCAAGTCAATAATATAATGAACTGAAAAAAGGAGATGGGCTGCTCTGGATTAAAGAAGACATACAAGCAGATATACTTAGTGAACTTTTTGGATCCTTATTTGAATAAGATAACTGTAAAAACAGATTTCTTTTTTTTTTTTTTTAAGACAAGCAGGAAAATTTGAAAATGGGCTGGGTATTGATCTTCCAAGGATTTAAATAATTTAGTTGGATAAGCGAACGTCCACATATTTTGGAGATACATATTGCAGTTTATAGGGGGTAAAAGGATGTGACTGGGATTTGCTTCAAAAAAAAAATTAAAAAGTTATTTCAACTCGCCCTTTCCCACAGGACGGACTCTCCATCTGTTGCATTTGCTTTGGGGGCAGATGCCCAGGGTGGGGTGGTGGAAAGGGAGAGCAGAAAAGAGTCCATCTTCCTGGACTCAGCTCACCGCTTGGCCTCCTCCAGCCGGCACAGGTACTGATAGGCAACGTTCTGCCGCCTCTGCTCATCCATCTCCTCAGCTGTGAGGCGTTCATCTGAGGAGTTAAACGGGATAAGGTCAATGAAGAGAGCATTACAGGGGTCTTAGCATTGAAGTGTCTTTTTTTTTTTTGTCTTTTTTTTTTTTTGAGACAGAGTCTTACTCTGTCACCCAGGCTGGAGTGCAGTGCGTGATCTCGGCTCACTGCAAGCTCCGCCTCCCAGGTTCAGGCCATTCTCCTGCCTCAGCCTCCTGAGTAGCTGGGACTACAGGCGTCCACCACCAGGCCCGGTAAAAAAAATACAAAAAATTTTTTGTATTTTTAGTAGAGACGGGGTTTCACCATGTTAGCCAGGATGGTCTCAATCTCCTGACCTCATGATCCGCCCGTCTGGGCCTCCCAAAGTGCTGAGATTACAGGCTTGAGCCACTGCGCCCGGCCTGAGCGTCTTCTCAACGGACTTGTTTAGGCAACCCTGCTCAGAGACCTGAAGCACCTCCCATGTGTCCCTCCTTCTCTTCCCAGGATACCCTTTAATAGGCAGCCTCCTCCTGTGCTGGAGGCATTACTTCTCTTTCCTCTGTAGCCATCTTCCTGTCCTCTTCCTCCTCAAGTCTACTAATGGAACTTCCCTCAGTGCCTCCCAGCTGAGACATCCAGAGCCTTCCTTGGCTTTAAACTTAACTCCTTTTCTTATCCCTAATTAGACTGAGTTCTCCAAGAACTGGACCTGTGTCATCCTTGTTGGTTACTCTCTCAGAGGTTAGGTAATAGAACCAACCAGGATTCATCATTCACTCATTTATTCATTCATCAATACCTCCTTTATGCCAGGCACTGGACTAGCAGACCCCTACTCTTAAGAAATGCAGAGATAAAGGCCTGCATGATGGCTTATGCCTATAATCCCAGAATTTCTGGACGCTGAGGCAGGGGATCACTTAAGCCCAGGAGTTTGAGACCAGCCTGGGCGACATGTTGAGACCTCGTCTCGACAAAAAATTCAAAAATTAGCCTGGAGTGATGGTGCACACCTGTAGTCCCAGCTACTCGGGGCAGGGCTGAGGTGGGAGGATCACCTGAGCCCAGGACTTCTAGGCTGCAGTGAACCATGATCGTGCCACTGCACTCCAGCCTGGACAATAGAGTTACTGGT
The DNA here is from genome assembly GCF_002776525.5 of Piliocolobus tephrosceles. Lineage (NCBI taxonomy): Eukaryota > Metazoa > Chordata > Mammalia > Primates > Cercopithecidae > Piliocolobus > Piliocolobus tephrosceles. The sequence continues at coordinate 94,186,913 of NC_045434.1, forward strand.
GGGTTTGTTTTTGAAACAGGGCACCACCATGTCTGGCTAATTCTTGTATTTTTTGTTGAGACTGGGTCTCACCATGTTGCCCAGGCTGGTCTTGAACTCCTGGGCTCAAGTGATCCTCCCACCTTGGCCTCCCAAAGTGCTGGGATTACAAGCGTAAACCACAGCGCCCAAAGATTATTATTATTAGAAGAGAAAAACATCTAAATAAATTAATCTAATGTGATAAGTATGATTATGGCCCATGAATAAAATCTATGGAAGCAGCAGAGGAAGCAAAGGATTCTAGCTATGAACTAGATCTTAAGGAATAGGCAGAACATGGAGAAAGGCAGTCCAACAGAGGGAAACTTGCCACTCACTTGAGATTAAGTGGAAGGACAAAGAAAATTTTAAAAGATCCCAAAGGTACCTTCACTATCCTTTTTGGTATAGGTCACCCAAGGAGGAAAAGAATCTGCAAGCTAAATAAAATACAGAGTACTGCTTCCAAATCCAAGAATAGGCCGGGCGCGGTGGCTCAAGCCTGTAATCCCAGCACTTTGGGAGGCCGAGACGGGCGGATCACGAGGTCAGGAGATTGAGACCATCCTGGCTAACATGGTGAAACCCCGTCTCTACTAAAAAATACAAAAAACTAGCCGGGCGAGGTGGTGGACGCCTGTAGTCCCAGCTACTCGGGAGGCTGAGGCAGGAGAATGGCGTAAACCCAGGAGGCAGAGCTTGCAGTGAGCTGAGATCTGGTCACTGCACTCCAGCCCCGGCGACAGAGCGAGACTCTGTCTCAAAACAAAAAACAAAAAACAAAAAAACAAAAAAACAAAAAACCAAATCCAAGAATAGCAAATCCCTCAAGTGAGACAGCAATCATAATTTACCTTAGTTACAGCCTCCCTTAATCCTTCTCCTTTCTCTCCCCTCTATTTCCCTTGAGAAACACGATACAAAATCAAACAGAAAGAGTAACAGAAAACTACACACAAAGAAAATAAACTCAGAGGGCTTGAAAAAAGGCAGAGCTTGGCCAATCTGTCTTTGACTCAGTACTTTATGTCATTCACGGTTTTTATCCTATTTCCTTATATTGCATATTCTGCAATGATTCAGGCAAGGGCAGGGCTTATTTGAATGAGCAGTTAAGTAAATTAAAACACATGCGCGAGCACACACACACCCCCCCCCCCCCACCCAATACAGATTTGAAAACACTGGCCAACCACAGGAAAGCCATCAGTTCCTCCAACAGGGTGTACAAGGAACAAGTGTTGGTTGTTAAGCATGGAAAATAAACCAGTAAGTGAATGACATCACCTCAGAGTTATGAACTGAGGACTGTGGGCGATGGGAGGGATTTTGTACATACACACGCTGTCCCAAAAAAATAAAAAACCAAAAAACGGTTTTCCTGTCCTTCTCAGGTCTGGAACTAGTTTTCCTTTAACAGAAGACTGGACATGGACTTTGCTTTTTGAATCCTAATAGAGAGGAAGGGAGGGGTGGAAGAAGGAGCAGGTTTTGCCTTTCATTCAGAATATCAGATAGAACCTTTCTGCCCCTTCCGTCCTTCCAACTCCAGTCTCTCTCTCTCTAAAACAGTGTTTTTGAAAATGTGGCCCAGGGACTACCTTCCTCACAATCACCTGGGGTCAGGGAAGAAGCACAGCAGTGCTTGTTATAAATGCAGATTATGGGCCCCAAACCAGACCTTCTGGAACTGAAGCTCTGGGACAGGACCCAGGAATCTGCATTTCAAACAAGCTGCCCGGGTAATTTCAGCCCCTGTTTGACAGGCATTGTCTGAAAGCGGCATCTCAAAGTCCAAGAGTCCCCCAGATCCCTTGAGGCGTCTTGTCCCGTGGCAGCGCTAGACAAGTATGGTAGCCAGCAGTAACTGCTGAATTTTAAGGAGCCATTAGGACCACCTACATTCTCCCGACTCCGGAACCCCAGAACTTGGAAACACGGAGAAAATTCCTTGTAAGCTTTAAAGCACATTCTTCGGGAGACAATGCGCCCGGGCTCACAGTTCCACTCTGGCCCGCGGCGCCCGGGCTGAGGACTCCCGTCCCACTGAGCAGTCCCACCGCCCTCGCCCCTCAGGCTCCACGCCCGACACACGCCCCAATCTCTCCCAGGACAGCCAAGCCCCCGACCAGCGGCACCACTGCGAGACCCTTCCCAGACCCTTCCCGCACTCACACGCTGCCCGGCCTGGGCCCGCTGCTCTCCTCTCCATGTTCCTTCTTTTTCCAGGTTTGAATCTCCCGCCGTTGGGCCGCCGCCCGTCACCGTCGCCACGGCCGGACAGGACACTTCCTGTCCACACCGCTGAGAATCCTGGGATTTGTAGTTCCAGGCCGCGGATTGGGGCCGCCCACGTGCTGGGAGAAGAGGCACACCAGGCCGGGTCAGTACCGTTCCCCTTACAGCAGTTCCTCGCCTTGTTCCTCCCAGGCTCCTTTCCTGCTAAACAGTCTTATTCTAGCTGCTGCCCCGCCGTTGTCTCCAACTAGTATTCCCATTAACCCCTACACTGCTTCCTATGTGTTCCCGAGTCCGGCTAACTTGTGGGCCTACTTGGCGCTATGACTAAGCTAGGTGATGCGAATGCAGAGATGTATAAGCGCAGTGAATGCTCTAAAAAAGTTTGCTGTTCTGACACAAGTGATAGACATACAGTCAAATAAATTAGAGGTCTGTGATGCACAGAGGGAGGGGGTCATTGCTGTGATTAAGAGCAGTGAGGCCAGGCGCCGTGGCTGAAGCCTGTAATCCCAGCACTTTGGGAGGCCAAGACGGGCGGATCACGAGGTCAGGAGATCAAGACCATCCTGGCTAACACGGTGAAACCCCGTCTCTACTAAAAAATACAAAAAACTAGCCGGGTGAGGTGGCGGGTGCCTGTAGTGCCAGCTACTTGGGAGGCTGAGGCAGGAGAATGGCCTAAACCTGAGAGGCGGGGCTTGCAGTGAGCTGAGATCCAGCCACTGCACTCCAGACTGAGGGACAGAGCGAGACTCCATCTCAAAAAAAAAAAAAAAAAAAA
>NC_045434.1:94190055-94224329 GCF_002776525.5 Piliocolobus tephrosceles
AAAAAAAAAAAAAAAAAAAAGAGCAGCGAATGACAGGGAAGACGTCCTAGTGGAGGTGATAGCTGATTTGCGTTGAGAAGTGAAAGATAGGGCCGGGCGCGGTGGCTCAAGCCTGTAATCCCAGCACTTTGGGAGGCCGAGAGGGGCGGATCACGAGGTCAGGAGATCGAGACCATCCTGGCTAACACGGTGAAACCCTGTCTCTACTAAAAAAAATACAAAAAATTAGCCGGGCGTGTTGGCGGGCGCCTGTAGTCCCAGCTACTCGGGAGGCTGAGGCAGGAGAATGGCGTGAACCCGGGAGGCAGAGCTTGCAGTGAGCTGAGATCCGGCCACTGCACTCCAGCCTGGGCGACAGAGCGAGCCACTCTCAAAAATACAAAAAAAAAAAAAAAGAGAAGTGAAAGATAATTCATCAGATTGTAGAAGAGAGGCAGTGCAATCAGTGGAAACAGCATGTGCAAGAACAAGAAGGTGAGTTCGGGAACTTATACTCGGTTCAGTTTTAGAGGAGAACAAAGCTCAGCCAGGGAGAGGCCAGAAGGGATCCTGGAGGCACAGGGCCAGGTCCAGTAGCACCTTGGGCACCATGCTAGGGCCCTGGCATGGGGTCTGGTGAACAGTCACCAGCCAAGGAACACTTTAGACATAGGTCAGAGCCAGATTTGTCTTTTAAAAAGAGCGATGTTGTAGCAGGGGATTGGAAGGGGGTGAGGCTAGGGACAAAGACCAGTTGGAAGGCTACTGCAGTAGCACAGAAGAGAGATAATAAGAGCCTGAACTAGGCTCGGCGTGGTGGCTTACGCCTGTAATCCCAGCACTTTGGGAGGCCAAGGCGGGTGGATTACCTGAGGTCAGGAGTTCGAGACCAGGCAGGCCAACATGGCAAAACCCCATCTCTAGTAAAAATACAAATATTATCCAGGCATGGTGGTGTATGCCTGTAATCCCAGCTACTCGGGAGGCTGAGGCAGGAGAATTGCTTGAACCCGGGAGGCAGAGGTTGCAGTGAGCTGAGACTGTGCCATTGCACTCCAGCCTGGGCGACAGAGTAAGACTCCATCTCAAAAAAAAGAAAAGAAAAAAAAGAGCCTGAACTAATAAAAAATAATTATGACACCAACAACTATGCTGAAAAAATATTATCTGATAGGTTTCCCCATCTTGTATTTCTCCTTTTACCTTTTCCCCACACTCCATCCAAGCAACCAAGCAGCCTAGGCTTATAGCTTGGGCAGGTAGGAGAGGAGAATGTGAAAGAACAGAAAACAGAAATCCATACCTAAAGCCTTCAGAGGAACAGAGGAGACTCAAGGGCTGAGACAAAACTGGGAAAAGTAGGATTGAAGAGCGCGGATGCCCCCCTGAAGATCTGAGGGATTCCCCTTACCTCTCACCAGCTGGGGGAAATAGAATCTAGATGTTGGTGGCTCATGGCACCTGGGGTCCCATTCTTTGCTTCCTGGAAAGGACCCTAGGTGTACAGGACCCTGAGAAAGAACAATTGTATAATAAGCCAGGCAGACAATAGACAACTTTGCAGAGAAATTCCTGACCTAGCCAGAAAGGAAGTATCTGAATGAATTACTCCCCTCTTCTGCTTGGTCCCTGGGCTTGAAAGGGCCAGGTAGATGAGAAGAAAGAAGGTGTCAGTGGACAGCTTTGTGAATAGATGGCTGAGGACCAGATGAGCCTCACCTTGGCATCATATACCTCCCCCTACTTAGACTCCACCCTGGGGAAAAGGAGGGGGCAAATCCCCAAACTGATTCACATTGTTCCCATCATCCCAGTGGAATCAGGGCTTGAAACAGAAGTTGAGTAGAGATGAATTTCCTCCACACCAGAGTTATGGACCAACACACATATAGTTTTTACTATATGATAGGTACTATATTTAGCATCATCTTACAAGAACTGTCTTATTTAATCTTTACAGTACAGATTAGAAACTGAGGCTTAGAAAGGTCACACAGCTAATAATGGGTAGAGACTAGAGCTAAATGCAGATAGTTGCACTCCAAGCTTGAGTTTTTGTTGTTGTTGTTGTTGTTGTTGTTTTCTGAGACAAAGTCTCAATCCGTTACTCAGGCTGGAGTGCATTGGCACGATTTCGGCTCACTGAAACCTCCACCTCCTGGGTTCAAGCAATTCTCCTGCCTCAGCCTCCCAAGTAGCTGCGATTATAGGTGCCCACTACCACGCCTGGCTAATTTTTTTGTATTTCTAGTAGAGACGAGGTTTCACCATGTTGGCCAGGCTGGTCTCAAACTCCTGACCTCAGGTGATCCGCCTGCCTCAGCCTCCCAAAGTGTTGGGGTTACAGGCATGAGCCACCATGCCTGGCCCCAAGCTTGAGTTTTTAACCACTATATACTATACCACCTCCAAGGCATGAGACTGCAATACAAAGGGTATACTTGAGGAGGATTTCAAAGGTAGAATCAACAGGCTGGGATTGAGAGCCAGAGAAGGAGTCAAGAATGAACGGCTCCTCGGTTTCTGGTTTAGAGACTGGGTTGTTGGTCTACTATTAACACTGAGAACATGGGAAGGGTACAGTTAGGGAAATGTGAGTTCCACTTGGACAGGTTACATCTATAGGTATACATTTAGAAATTATCAGTCCATCAGTGGTGTTAAAATCACAGGAGTCAGTGAAATGTTCTTAGAACAGTATATAAAGTAAGAAGAGAAAATAGCAAAGGGCAGCACACTGGGGGGACACTAGCATTTAAGAGGCAGACAGAGGGCCCAGCAAAGGAGATGCAAATGGAATTTTCAGAGAAGGAAAGAGACAGCCAGGAGACAGAACGTTATGGAAGCCAAGTGAAAAAAGAGTGCAAGGATGTGGTGGATACAGAAAGGAATCAAACAAGAAAATGATTCAGAAATGATTGCTGGATAATTGGGAGGTCATTGGAGCCTTGGTGAGAACAGTTTCAGTCCCTGCCCTCTCCCTAAATCATCCTCCCTTCTTAAGGGAAGCCTACTGAGTGAAGGACAAACTGAGCTGCATATTTGGCCCTGACCAGGCTGTGGTAGCATCTTAAAGGCTCAGCTGTCTGCACAAACTGCAGACAGCTGGGTTAGCCTGCTTTGGGCATGGGACTCAGGACACACCACCCCAAAATATGACTGTAGGAAACTATAATATGCCACCTCAAAATATACTTCTTTGGCATATTTTGAGCAGGTTATTCTGAGAAACTGCAGACACAGGAGTAGCTCTGAAAAGTTGTCCTTTCATAAAAGAAATTTATATCTGTAAAGGAAATCTACATTAGTAAAGTATCTGTATCAGGAAGAGGGCTGCTCTGAGATAACTTTTGTTTGTCCTAGCTGGACAACCTCTGTTCACCATGCACTTGCTCCCCTCACCCTCCAATAACTTGGATCAACACCACCCCCGAGATGCCCCAACCTCTATTCCTTTCTGTAGCTGGGGGTGCTATATAAACGTCAATCATCTGACCTTTCTTTGAGTCTCACATGTTATGGGACTCCTGTGTATATGCACATACAGTCATGAGCCTCATAACAACGTTTTGGTCAACGACAGATCACATATACAATGGTGGTGCCGTAAGATTATAATAGACCTAAAATATTCCTACCACCTAGTGATGTTGTAGCCACCCTTACATCTTAGTACAACACATCACTCACATGTTTGTGGTGATGCTGGTGTAAACAGACCTACCGTGCTGCCAGTCATATATATATGTATACTAATATCCTAGGCTGGATATAGTGGCTCATGCCTGTAATCCTAGCACTTTGGGGGCTGATGCAGGAGGATTACTTGAGCCCAGGAGTTCAAGGCCAGCCTGGACAACATAGTGAGACCCTGTCTCTACACGAAAAAAAATTTTTTTAAGTTAGCTGGGCATGGTGGCACACGCCTGTAGTCCCAGCTAGTCAGGAGGCTAATAGGGAGGATTACTTGAGCCCGGGAGGTCAAGGCTGCAGTGAGTTGTGATTTCACCAGTGCACTCCAGCCTGAGTGACAGAGAGAGACTCTGTCTCCAAAAACAAAAACATAAACAAAAAATGGTAATGTCCTAGGCCTTCACATTCACTCACTCACTAACTTGTCCAGAGCAACTTCCAGTTCTGCAAGCTCCACTCATGGTGAGTGCCCTATATGGGTGTACCATTTTAAATCTCCTTTTTTTTTTTTTTTTTTTTTGAGACAGGGTCTCCCTTTGTCACCCAGGCTGGAGTGCAGTGGTGTGATCTCGGCTCCCTGCAACCTCCGCCTCGTGGGTTCAAGCAATTCTCCCGCCTCAACCTCCCCAGTCGCTGGGATTACAGGTATGTGCCACCACGTGCAGCTAATTGTATTTTTAGTAGAGACAGGGTTTCACCATGTTGGCCAGGCTGGTCTCGAACTCCTGGCCTCAAGTGATCCACACACCTCAGCCTCCCAAAGTTCTGGGATTACAGGTGTGAGCAACTGCACCCCACTTAAATCTCTTATACCATATATTTAGGGTACTTCTTCTGTTTAGATATGTTTAGATACACAAATATCATTGAATGATATTTGGTGACAGTATTCAGGAGAGCAACATGCTGTACAGGTTTGTGGCCTAGGAGCAATAGGCTATACCAGAGAGCCTGGGTGTGTAATAGGCTACACCATCTAAGTTTGTGTAAGTACACTCTATGATGTTTGCACAACGATAAAATCACCTAATGATGCATTTCTCAGAACATATCCCTGTTGCTAAGCAAAGCATGACTGTAATTAAAATGGTTTTTCTCCTGCTAATCTGTCTTATGTCAATTTAATTTGTAGCCCAGCCATAGAATCTAGAAGGGTACAGAGAAGCCATTTTTTCACTCTGCCACAGCACCATCTGTAGCACCCAGCACTAGGCCTGCACATAGCAGGCATTTAGCAAAGGCTGCAGGCCAAATGCAGGTGAACCCCATCACTTCATAATTTTGTTTCTAGCAAAGGCCTCTACTTAAAAGGGGACTTTCACTAGGCAATGAGGACGTTTGCTTTCTGATGCAGGCCACCCTTGGTGAGTTAGGGCATTATATTCCCATCGTCCTGGGGCCTGCTGTCCTCTCATTAAGCAGAAACTGTAGGCTGCAGATCAGTGGAGTTGGAAAAAGGAGTCTGGGGGGAGTCTCTTCTGATCTCCAGGCCTTTCCTGACTATCAACCTTTCACCCTGGTCCCAAATGTGAAACCACCACATAGAAGCACAGTATGTGTGTGTGTGTGTGTGTGTGTGTGTGTGTGAGAGAGAGAGAGAGAGAGAGAGTTCACTTCCAGGACAGCTCAAACCGCATTAAAGCTTGCTATCACAGGTCAGGCCAGGTGCAGTCTGTAATCCCAGCACTTTGGGAGGCCAAAGCAGGACAATCATTTGAGCTCAGGAGTTTGAGACCATTCTGGGTAACATATCAAAACCCCATTTCTACAATAATAATAATCATAATAATAATAATTAGCCAGGTGTGGTGGCACATGCCTGTGGTCCCAGCTACTCAGGAGGCTGAGATGAGAGGATCGCTTGAGCCCAGGAGGTAGAGGCTGCAGTGAGCTATGATCATCTATGCACTTCAGCCTAGATGACAGAGCAAGACTCTGCCTCAAAAAAATAAAAACACAAACAAACAAACAAACAAAAAACTTGCAATCACACAGTGTAGTGGAAGGGACCCTAGGCTACTCACCTTGAATCAAAAAAGCTAGAGTTGGCTGGGCGCGGTGGCTCACGCCTATAATCCTAGCACTTTGGGAGGCAGAGGCAGGCAGATCACCTGAGGTCAGGAGTTCAAGACCAGCCTGGCCAACATGGTGAAACCCAGTCTCTACAAAAATACAAAAATTAACCAGGCATGTGGCAGGCACCTGTAATCCCAGCTACTCGGGAGGCTGAGGCAGGAGAACCACTTGAACCCAGGAGGCAGAAGTTGCAGTGAGCCGAGATCGCGCCACTGCACTCCAGCCTAGGTGACAGAGCAAGACTCTGTCTCAAAAAAAAAAAAAAAAGAAGAAGACCGGGTACGGTGGCTCACGCCTTTAATCCCAGCACTTTGGGAGGCTGAGGCAGCTGGATCACTTGAGGTCAGGAGTTCGAGACCAGCCTGGCCAACATGATGAAACTCCATCTCTACTAAAAATACAAAAATGAGCTGGTCGTGGTGGCGTGCACCTGGAATCCCAGCTACACGGGAGGCTGAGGCAGGAGAATCACTTGAGCCCAGGAGGCAGAGGTTGCAGTGAGCCGAGATGGTGCCACTGAACTCCAGCCTGGGTGATAGAGTGAGACTCCGTCTCAAAACAAACCTAGAGTCTAACCCCAGCTACATGACTGCTCTTTGACCTTAGTTAAGTCACATCTGCTGTCTGGGGCTTGGTCCCCTCCTCTGTGAAATGAGGGGACGAAGTAGATGAGATGATATCTGGGGGTGTAACTAGTAAGCGCCCCTCTGATGCCTTGATTCATTTCTTGAAGTGAGGGACTTGAGGGGGTGTGTCTGCAGCACTATCGAGGTTTAGCACTAAGATACGGCCCCAGAACTGTCACTCAAATAATTCCCTAGGAGTGGAGGGTGGTACCTGGTTGTCTAGTAACCTCCAGGGCTTTGAGCTAACAGCTAGGGAGGTAACCCAAGCCAGAGGGGCCATTCCAGAGAGCCAGCTGCGGAGAAGACCCAAGGAGGTAAGGTGTCCTGCAGTGGGCGTCCCCACACTGCATGGGGGTAGTCAGGAATGCCCTGGAGTGGAAGGCCTTGAAAAGTCAGGATTTCTGGGTGTTTTTAGAAGTGAGGGGAATTTCTTTTAAAAGAGACTGTTTTTCCTCTGCCTGCCCCTCCTAAAAAAGGGGGAAAAAGAATAAAATGGGAGGGGCAAGAGCCCAGGGCCTGCGTCTTTTCCACTCTTTTTCCCGTCTCCTGGGAGGAGAGTTCATGAAAAGCCTTTGCTCTTCCAGGGGAAAGATAACTAACAGGATATACAAGCTGATGAGATGCTTGTATTCAGGTTTAAGGAGGCTCTGGAGACCAGAGCAGGAGGCTGGGGGCCTGGAACCAGCCAGCAGACAGAAAGCAGAAGAAATGGAGAGAGAGAGCTTCCCCTTGAGCTAGGGAAGGGGCAGTAAATGGATGTTCCATCCCACACCACACTCCTTTTCAGAGAATCCTGCTCTCCTGGAGGTTGGCTCCTTGCCAATTCAGGAGCCTCCTCACCCTAGGGTCCCCAGTGCCTAGTGTGGCTCCTAGCACATAGCAGGGACTTACTGAGTGCTTGTTGAACTGACCTAAACTACATCTTGAGATTAGATAGCAGGAGTACCCAGATGATGAGTGGGTGGGTATTAGTAGAGGCACAGTGTGAAGGAGGTTAGGGAGGAGAGGCCCTGCATATGTGGTTCCTTCATCTATTTATTTGCAGTTTTTTTTTTTTTTTGTATTTTTTTTTGAGATGGAGTCTCGCTCTGTCACCCAGACTGGAGTGCAATGGCATGATCTCAGCTCACTGCAACCTCCACCTCCCAAGTTCAAGCAATTCTGCCTCAGACTCCTGGGTAGCTGGGATTACAGGTGTGCACCACCACGCCTGGCTAATTTTTGTATTTTTAGTAGAGACAGCATTTTGCCATGCTGGTCAGGCTGGTCTCTATCTCTTGACCTTGTGATCTGCCCACCTCAGCCTCCCAAAGTGCTGGGATTACAAGTGTGAGCCACTGCACCTGGCCTATTTGTTCATTCCAAAAACATTTGTATGGTGGTAACATATATATAACATACAATTTACCATTTTAATCATTTTAAAATGTGCAGTTCAGTGGCATTAAGTACACTCACATTATTGTGCAATCAACACCACCATCCATCTCCAGAACTTTTTCATCTCTTTCCAAAAACATTTATTGTGAATCTACTATGTGCCAGACCCTGCAAGTTGCTCCAAATCTAGTGACGGGGGGAAGACAAGAAAGTCATCAACTCTGACCCAGTGTGATAAATGCTATAAAAGGCATAGGCGGCCGGGCGCAGTGGCTCAAGCCTGTAATCCCAGCACTTTGGGAGGCCGAGATGGGCGGATCATGAGGTCAGGAGATCGAGACCATCCTGGCTAACATGGTGAAACCCCGTCTCTACTAAAAAATACAAAAAAAAACTAGCTGGGCGCGGTGGCAGGTGCCTCTAGTCCCAGCTACTCGGGAGGCTGAGGCAGGAGAATGGCATGAACCCGGGAGGCGGAGCTTGCAGTGAGCTGAGATCCGGTCACTGCACTCCAGCCTGGGCGACAGAGCGAGACTCCGTCTCAAAAAAAAAAAAAAAAAAAAAAAAAAAAAAGACATAGGCATCAGGTGCTATGGGACCTTCTTCGTTGAGAAGAAGGTGTGTTCTGAAGCAAGCTGTTACTTGACATGAGTCTTGAAGGAGGACTAAGAATTAGTCAGGACGTTAGAGTGAGAGTGGATATGGTACCCAGTGGGACAGAAGAAACAAAGTGAGACGTCAGAGACCAATCCTTGAAACCCTGAGGGTCATGCTAGGGCAGGGGTAGAGCTGAATTTCTCGAAGGGGGTCCTGCTCTAGAGGAAGCCAAGGCTGACATACAGATCCCTCTGTTCCCCTCTGTCAGCTCTATGTCTTCCCCCAACCCTGAGGATGTGCCCCAGAGGCCGGAGCCTGAGCCTTCAAGCTCCAATAAGACAAAGAAGAAAAGAAAGTGGCTGCGGCAAGAAGCCAGCATCCAAGCTCTCACCAGGGCTGGCCACGGGGCCCTTCAGGCTGGCCGGAACCATGAAGCCTTGAACAACTTCCAGAGGGCCTTCCTTCTGGCCTCCAAGACCCCACAAACCGGGGACACCCCAGTGCTCCGGGCCTGTGCCTTCAACCTGGGGGCTGCCTATGTGGAGACTGGGGACCCAGCTAGAGGCCTTGAGCTGCTCCTGCGAGCCCACCCTGAAGACAAGGCACAGGGCAGGCATCATGGAGACCAGTGTTTCAATGTGGCTTTGGCCTACCATGCCCTTGGCGAGCTGCCTCAAGCTTTGGCCTGGTATCACAGGGCCCTGGGCCACTACCAGCCACAGGGTGACCAGGGAGAAGCCTGGGCAAAAATGGGAGCCTGCTACCAGGCTCTGGGACAGCCTGAGCTAGCAGCCCACTGCCTGCAGGAAGCAAGCCGGGCCTATGTCCAAGAGAGGCAGCTGCAGGCCGCAGCCCTGGCATTGGGGGCTGCGGCAGGATGTATGCTGAAGAGTGGGCGGCATCGGGTAGGGGAAGTTGTGCAGGTGCTGGAGAAAAGCCGGAGGCTTGCCGAGAGGAGCACTGAGAGGGGACTGCTGGGTGAGATCTTCGGGCAGGGAAGGTGTGGGATCTGGGGAGACACAAAGCCTGGTGCTATTCAGAGGGCTGGGTTTGGGGAACACTGGAGGAGTGGATAGGGGCTGTACCAGCCTTATTTATACCTGGTCCGGCTACCAGTGACCCTGGCTATGCCCTCTAGGGCACCTCTATAATGATCTAGGCCTGGGCTACTGCCAGCTCCGGCTGTTTCCGCTGGCTGTGGAGGCCTTCCTGCAGGCCATTCCTCTGTGCTGGGTGCCAGGAGAGCAGGCCACAGTGCTAAGAAACCTCGGGATGGCCCACAACGCCCTTGGCAACTATCAGGAAGCTCAAGAGTTTCACCAGAAGGCTGCTGACCTGCATGGTGGGTGCTCGGGGCCGGGAAATGGGACTGGGACTAAGACACTAAGAAGGGTTTCCAAAAGGGGCCCCAAGGCTTAAGGGTAGATGGCCCTTTGGGACCACTTATGGAGCCTGAAAACCCATAACCAGTGGGAGAGAGCTGGAAGTGCAGGAGATGGGACAGTCAGACAGGACAGAGGGTTGTGGGCCCAGAGGCCGAGACCTCAGGGTTGGGAAGGCAGCAGTGGGCAGGGGGAAGGGTACTGGCTGGGAGAGGAGGCCTGAAGTGGAATCCAGCCCCTCTGCTGACTGTGACATTCAGGAATCACTTTCACTTTCCCAGCTTCAGTTTTCGCATTTATAAAAACAGGGCCATTAACACCTGCCTTGCCTGCATCACAAGGTTGTTGCCTGACTCAAACTAGCCAGGTGGAGGCACTCACACCAGAACTCAGGATGGGTCCAGGCTGGGAGTGGAGGGTTCAGGCCTCTCGGATGCATCTGGAGTGTGCTGGGGCTGGGCACCAGGCCTCCTGGGAGCTCTGTCTTGGTTGCTGGAGGGCGGAGTCCTAATGTCCCAGCAGCCAGAGTCCCCTCTGAGGATGGGGTGGGCTCTGTCCTCAGGCTCTGTGGGGCAGCGGTGGGAGCAGGGCCGGAGCTTTGGCAGCCTGGCCTTTGCACTGATCCAGCTGGGGGACCACAAGGCTGCCAGAGACAACTACCTGCATGCCCTGCAGGCTGCCCGTGACTCTGGTAAGCGTGAGAGAGTTGGGATGTGACTGGGCCAGCGGGGAGGCTGAGGGTCCTGGGAGCTGGTGGGGAGACAGATGGGGGGAACTGAGGGTAGGGAGTGCCTCTGAAGGGGCGGGTCAGTGGGGTAGGGAGCCATGAAAGGACCTTCCAGGCTCTCTTTCTCAGGAGACATGAAGGGACAGTGGCAGGCCTGTGAGGGTCTGGGGGCGGCTGCAGCCAGGCTGGGGCAGTATGACCAGGCCTTGAAGTACTATAAGGAAGCACTGGCCCAGTGTCAGGTGAGACCCTGTATCCCGGAATCCACCTCTCCCCTGCTATCCCTCTTCTGGCTGACATTCCTGCCTTCACTCCTCGCCTTCTCCCACAGCAGCGCACACACTGTGTGCTAGGTGTTGGGATACTATTGTGAGGAAGAGTCCATCACTGTCCGCAGTTCTGGGCAGGTGGTGGCAGGACCCTGGGAAAGGCATGGGGATGGGGTAGAAGAGAGGGGGAAACAAAGTCCTGCTCCCTCCTCCCTTTCCTGCTTCCTTCTTCCCCAACCCCCAGAGGACCACAAAGTCCAGGCATTCCCCACTAACCTATTATCACCCTCTTCCCAGAAGGAGCCAGATTCTGTGCGAGAACGGCTGGTGGCCAAGCTGGCAGACACCGTGAGGACGCACTTGGCCCAGGTGGGGCTGGTCACACCCTGGTGAGATGACACCTGAGACAAGGAGATGGGGGTGGAGAGAGGTTACCCAGAGAAGGGGTTGGTGGTAAGCAGAGCCGATGTTCCCTGGGATGCGGGGCGCTTGGCCGCTCATCTGTGTTCATGCGCCTTGAGCCTGCGCATGAGATACATCACTTTCCAGGGGTGGGAGGTGGATGGGGGACTGCGGCATGTCTCCAACACAAGGGCTGATATGTAGGTGATTAAAAATAAATAAATAAATTTAAAAGAATCGGTAGACCATGTGTGCAAGGAGGTAGAAAGTTTCAAGTCCTTGGCTGCAGTTCCCCAAATGGCCACAGGATGGAGATGTGCTCCAAGAAGTCCCTCTCTGCCGTCTTTAAGTCTCTGGAGTTCATTTCTCTGTGGGTCTCCACCGTGTTACTCCTTCCCTGTCTCTGCTTTAACTTGTTTCTATCTCCGGGTCTCTTTGTACGATTCGTTGACTCTCCAACCGCCTCCTCCTTCACATTTTCAGACAACCCCAGAAAACCTCTTACCACTCCAGGAATTGAAATTATACTTTAATATTTATACGTATGTAATAGATTTTATGCTCCTGCATTTTAAAGATCACATTTAAAGACACCATATTTAAAATCTGCAAGAAAAATTAAATTGCCTGGTACAGGCAGAGGATTGGATTGAGGGGTCAGAATACCTGGGTCCCAGCCAATGTCTGCCACCTACTTTCTGTGACTTTACCATGTCAGGCCCCAGAAGGGATGCGGTAGCCGTTAGACGCTGGCCAGGTCTGCTAGTCCCTAAATCTGAATTCAAGCTTGAGAGTTACTAGCAGGGACCTTAACAGAACAAAGAACCTCACCCCAGAATTGTATTCTCTGAGACCCTGGCACACACATAGCTGGGATGGCCATTTTTCTCAGACCTAGTCCCTCTACTCCCCTTCATTCCCAGACCTCGGCTCCGGGAAGACTCCAGGCTCCAGGTGGGGCCAGCCAGGTGGAGGGGACCCCAGCAAAGGCAGGAAGCAGTGCAGCAGGTGCCCAGCACAGGTGAGGGTGGGAACGGTGCAGCAGGGATGTATGCAGCCTCTGCAGGGTGGTGGGGGCTGTCACAGTGGGGTAGGACCCCATGCATACCCCCAGGGAGGAGGGGACTAGTGTTGCTCTGCCAAGCTGTGCCCTGGTTCCTTGCCCCTACAGATCTTCCAGTGGGTGGGAAGATGAAGAGTTTGAGGAGGGCCACCAGGAGAAAAAAGAGGAGAGGTCGGCAAACGTTCCCATGAGGGCTGGGCCGGGGAGACTGGAGCGTGAGTTGATGTAGAGTATTCCTGCTGGTGCCTCTCCCCACTGCAAATGTGGCACTCCCGCCCCCACCTGCCTGCCTCCACTTCTTACACCCATCCTGCCATCCCGCCTTCTTGTTGTCATTTCTCTGAGGCCTGGCACAACTTCGCACCACCCCTGACCCTGACTGTCCCAGTCCACAACTCCCCAACAGCCCTCCCCTGATTTTTGCTTGTCTCTCAAGGCCCTGGACCATTTTCCCTGAATCCTTTCTAGAACTGCCTCTTTCTTCCTGCTCTCATGGCTTTCCTAACTTCTAGAACTTTGCATCTTGGACCCCAGGGTTTTGTTGAAAGCCTACTTTGTGCCCAACACAGCACTGGGCGCTGTTCGTAATCCCCAGCTCACTACTCAATAGCCTCTCCCACAAAGACTTGCAACTCGGGGAGCTGAGTTCCTTGCTACTTATTGAGCTGACCTGAATTTACCGATGTCTCCTTTTCAGTGTGTTTCCTTCCAGGCACAGTAAATCATTCCCACCATCTAGCTTCTAGTTGCCCCATGTTTACCAAGTACACGCCCTGCAGTGGGATAGTCCTCGGCAAAGCCTCCATGTATAGTGAGCAGCGCATCCCCTGACACCACCCCAACTCCTGGTTCTTCTCCAGAGCTTTTTTCCACCATGATAGTTCTTGGTGCAGAGAGGCATGTGATGAATGTGTCTGTCCTTCTCCATCTAGGTCCAGGACCCAGGGCCCATTTTCCATTTGTAGGTCGAGGCCCACCCAGAACGGAGTACCCTAGCATCGTGGTACCCAATGGCCCTCAAGTCAATAGGTGGGTCCTTGGGGGAGAGCAGGAGGCCTGGAGAACAGCAAAGAAAGTAGAATATGTGGCTTGGGATGATATTAATGGAACACGACTGCTGTTGAAGTTAGGGGAAGCTGGGATCTCATGCTTGGGATATAGAGCCCCGAGCTCCCCTTTGTCTTTGCCCTTTAGCAATGTGAACAACCCTCACCCAGCTCTGGAAGCCCGGGGTATGCCCTGCTTCCTGAATGGCCTGATGGTAGGCCTCAGTGAAAGACAGGGTGCTGCAGGATGGGGAGATATGAAGCTTAAGCCAACTCCCTCCTTCTCTGGAGCCCACCAGCAGAGGTAAGGGCCAAATAGGGCAAAGGAAGCTGAAGCCAGGGCAGGCTGCCTCCTGCTCTCTCCCCAGTCACCCCCACTGGCAAGCCCCTCCCTGCCTTTTTCAGGTCATCCAAGTGGCCCAGGGAAAGCCTCAGCAGGAGCTGCCAGAGGAGACCCATGGAGTCGGGCATCTGCACTATTGTGTGACCTCCCCCTGCCGGCCGCAGCCCTCATCTCTGAAGCACCTGCCCAACACGCACATGCTAGGGGGTCCTGGGGACCAAGCCTCTTCCCAGTTGTTCAGCCCTGCAGGGATGCAGAACACAGTGCAGCTAGTGGACTCCTGAGGAGGCTGGGCAAGGGCTTTTTGCGGGTTCGGCCCTAAGAGGTTCTGTTTGTTCTTCCTTGGGATTTTTGGACTCAGTAGGTAAAATAAAAAAGGAAAATGGATGGCAAATTCCCTTTGTCTTTCTGGATCCAAATCTTATGATTGCTAGGGGCCTGGGAGTTCTAAAAACTGACTTCGTAGTCAAGTAGCTTTGGAGTCACTGACTGTCTCCAGACCTCCATTTTTGCCTATGGGAAATGAGGATATAATACTACAGAAGAGGCATCTTACCCAACCGATGCACCCTATTTCCTCTGTGAAACATAGGGGATGCTCAGCACAGGCCTAGGCTGTAGCCTATAGCCTGTAGGACAGCTCCTGCCAGCAGCCACAGGGACAATGATGTGCTGTAACATTTCCCAAAGTACTTAGCTCATGCTCCACCCTATTCTAGGTGCTTCACAAGTGTATTCTCCTCTAATCCTCACAACAAATATATGAGGTGCTATCATCATCCCCTTTAACAAATAAGGAAAATAGGGCACAAAGCTTCAGCAGTCTGAATTCCCAGATCACATAACTAGTATGTAGAGAAGCTGGGAATCAAACCCAGGCAGTGAGCACTTTCTAGAATGCTGTGCAGTTCCACTTCCCCAGCTAAGCCCTTGCTTACCCAGAGGCAGTTGTGATTTAATACCAAGTGTGTTTATGCCCATTGTATGTGTTACTGTAATTCATAATTTAATTAAATACTATATACATTGATGAACAGGCCAGGTGAAATGGCTCATCCCTGTAATCCTAGCACTTTGCGAGGCCAAGGTGGGAGGATTGCCTGAGCCCAGGAGTTTGAGACCACCATGGGCAACATAGTGAGACCCCATGTCGATGTAAAAGAAAATTTATCTTTAAAAAAAAATAAATTGATGAACTGAGAGTGGGAAAACTAATCATTGTTTCTATGAAACTAAGTTGGGGCCGGGCACAGTGGCTCAAGCCTGTAATCCCAGCACTTTGGGAGGCCGAGACAGGCGGATCACGAGGTCAGGAGATGGAGACCATCCTGGCTAACGCGGTGAAACCCTGTCTCTACTAAAAAATACAAAAAACTAGCCGGACGAGGTGGCGGGCGCCTGTGGTCCCAGCTACTCGGGAGGCTGAGGCAGGAGAATGGCGTAAACCTGGGAGGCAGAGCTTGCAGTGAGCCGAGATCCGGCCACTGCACTCCAGCCTGGGTGACAGAGTGACACTCCATCTCAAAAAAAAAAAAAAAAAAACTAAGTTGGATCCTTAGAAGACTCGACTAAAGTAAGTTACTTTTTCTGTATTATTATTATTCTTTATAATAATATATTTTTCCTCCAGTGATGGAGGAAAAAGTGAGTTTATTTATTTATTGAGACAGGGTCTTGCTCTGTTACTCAGGCTGTAGTGCAGTGGCATGATCACATCTTACTGTAGCCTCAAACCCCTGGGCTCAAGCGACCTTCCCACCTCAGCCTCCCACTAGGACTACAGGTGCACCACCATGCCAGGCTAATTAAAAAAAATATATATATATAGAGAGAGAGACAGGGTCTCACTATGTTGCCCAGGCTGGTCTCAAACTCCTGGGCTCAAGCCATCTTCCTACCTTGGCATCCCAAAGTGTTAGGATTACAGGTGTGAGTCACTGTAATCAGTGACTGATTACAGTGACTCAGCCCAGCCTATGAGTCATTTTATTTATTTGTTTATTTATTTATTTACTGAGATGGAGCCTCACTCTGTCTCCCAGGCTGGAGTGCAATGGCGTGATCTCGGCTCATTGCAACCTCCACCTCCCGGGTTCAAGTGATTCTCCTGCCTCAGCCTCCCGAGTAGCTGGGATTACAGGTGCATGCCACCAAGCCCAGCTAATTTTTGTATTTTTAGTAGAGATAGGGTTTCGCCATGTTGACCAGGCTGGTCTCAAACTCCTGGCCTCAGGTGATCCTTCTGCCTCGGTCTTCCAAAGTGCTGGGGTTACAGGCGTGAGCCACTGCGGCCACCCTCTGAGTTACTTTAAGAAGCTACTGTGGGCTGGGCATGGTAGCTTATGCCTGTAATCCCAACACTTTGGGAGGCCAAGGTGGACAGATCACTTGAGGCCAGGAGTTTGAGACCAGCCTGGCCAACATGGTGAAACCCTGTCGGTACTAAAAATACAAAAAATTAGCTGGGGAGTGGTGGTGCACGCCTGTATTCTCAGCTACTCGGGAGCCTGAAGCAGGATAATTCACTTGAACCTGGAAGGTGGAGGTTGCAGTGAGCTAAATCATGCCATTGCACTCCAGCTTGGGCAACAGAGTGAGACTCTGTCTCAAAAGAAAAGATAAAAGCTGCTATGGAATTAGATGTGAGTAACAAGATTATTACAAATTGGGAGAATAATCATAAAAACATAAATAAATTATACACTCAAGATTGCTTCAAACATGCCATTAACTGTTTCACTTTAAGGAAGCAAACTGGAAATTGCAGGTGGTACATAACTGGTGAGGTTTATGTAAGAAAGAAGATGAGGAATCCAATCACGGGCTCCATCCTCAAAGAAAAGACCCTGACCACACTGACAGATGGAAAATTAATGTATTTTTTTAAGTTGAAATAAAATAATCCACTCCCGATCATGTCAGATAACAGAACATAGGGAAGGCAAAACTTTACCCTCTTAGGGTCTCTGGCTGGGACAGAGAATTAAATTGACATAAAACAGATTAACAAGAGAAAAGCATACATATTTACTTAATATAAATTTTATGTGACACAGGAGCCCTCATAAAGCAATGAAGACCCAAAGAAGGAAAACCTAAATGTTTTGTACTAGGTTGAACAAAGAGCTAATTGTGGAAAAGCAGCTAAAATACATGGGGAGGCCAGTCGCAGGGGCTCACACCTGTAATCCCAGCACTTTAGGAGGCCAAGGTGGGTGGATGGCTTGAGCCCAGGAGTTTGAGACCAACCTAGGCAACATGGTGAGACCCCCATCTCTACAAAAACTACAAAAATTGGCCAGGTGTGGTGGTGCGTGCCTGTAGTCCCAGCTACTAGGGAGGCTGAGGCAGGAGAATCGCTTGAACCCATGAGTCAGAGGTTGTGGTGAGCTGAGATTGTGCCACTGCACTGCAGCCTGGGTGACAGAGTAAGACTCTGTCTCCAAAAAAATAATAAAAATAAAATATATGGGGAGGTTAAAGGAAGATGAGAGATATTTTAATAAGGTCTGTTTATACAGAATTCTCTCAGCTTCGACTCCCTGTCTCTGGTGATAATGTTTCTTTCCTCCTGGAGGAAGGCATTGTTCACATGGGAGTTTTGTTTCCTGCTTTCAGGAAGAAAAGGGGAGGTTAGAGCACTCTTCTTATACTTACTGTTTTTCTTTTTCTTTTCTTTCTTTTTTTGAGATGGAGTCTGGCTCTGTTGCCCAGACTGGAGTGCAGTGGCAGGATCTCGGCACACTGCAACCTCCTCTTCCCAGATTCAAGCAATTCTCCTGCCTCAGCCTCCTGAGTAGCTGGGATTACAGATGCTTGCCACCACACCCCACTAATTTTTTTGTATTTTTAGTAGAGATGGGGTTTCACCATGTTGGCCAGGCTGGTCTCAAACTCCTGACCTCAGGTGATCCACCCGCCTCGGCCTCCCAAAGTGTTGGGATTACAGGTGTGAGCCAGTGCCTCTGGCCCTAATTTTTGTATTTTTAGTAGAAGCGGTGTTTCACCATGTTGTCCAGGCTGGTCTTGAACTCCTGACCTCAAATGATCCACCCACCCTGGCCTCCCAAAGTGCTGGGATTACAGGCATGAGCCACTGTGCCCTGCCAAGACCTAATTTTTTTTTTTTTGAGACGGAGTCTCGCTCTGTCACCCAGGCTGGAGTGCAGTGGCCGGATCTCAGCTCACTGCAAGCTCCGCCTCCCGGGTTCACGCCATTCTCCTGCCTCAGCCTCCCAGTAGCTGGGACTACAGGCGCTGCCACCTCGCCCAGCTAGTTTTTTGTAGTTTTTAGTAGAGACGGGGTTTCACCGTGTTAGCCAGGATGGTCTCGATCTCCTGACCTCATGATCTGCCCGTCTCAGCCTCCCAAAGTGCTGGGATTACAGGCTTGAGCCACCGTGCCCGGCCAAGACCTAATTTCTACAAAAGATACGAAAATTAGTCGGGCGTGGTGGCGCATGCCTGTAGTCCCAGTTACTGGAGAGGCTGAGGCTGGAGGATCACTTGATCCCAGAGGTCCAGGCTGCAGTGAGCCATGATCAGGCAGCTGCACTGCGGCCTGAGCGACAGAGTGAGATCCTGTCTAAAAAACAAAAAAGACTTTCCCTTTACCTGTGTCTTAGCTTGGGCTGTCACAATAAAGTATCATAGATTGGATGCTCAAGCAACAAATTAATTTTCTCAGAGTTCTGGGGACTGGAAGTCAGATTAGGGTTCCAGTATGGTGACAGAGGAGGGGCGGGGAGAGGAAGAAAGTCTCATAAGGGCACTAATTCTACCAGACTAGGGCCTACCCCTTATACCCCAACTAATGCTAATCCCAACAGCCCTGTCTCAGAATACCATCACACTGGGGGTTAGGGCTTCAACATATGAATTTGTGAGGGGGGAAGGAACACAAACATTGAGTCCATAGCAGTCTGGATAATTATCTTTATCTTAGTGCCTTGATGGTAACTGGTTTGTTACTCTCCAACCTTTTCCCCTAACCATACAACAGAGTGTGTTTGCGTTCTCAAAACCACTCGGGTAAACTCTACTCCTCTCAAGACTTCTAGTGAAACATCATCGTGACATCATGCGCGTCCGTGTGCGGAGACCACCAAACAGGCTTTGTGTGAGAAATAAAGCTTTTTAATCACCTGGGTGCAGGCGGGCTGAGTCCGAAAAGAGAGTCAGCGAAGGGAGATAAGGGTGGGGCCGTTTTATAGGATTTGGGTAGATAAAGGAAAATTACAGTCAAAGGGGATCTGTTCTCTGGCGGGCAGCAGTGGGGGTCACAAGGTGCTCAGTGGGGGAGCTTTTTGAGCCAGGATGAGCCAGGAAAAGGACTTTCACAAGGTAATGTCATCACTTAAGGCAAGGACCAGCCATTTTCACTTCTTTTGTGGTGGAATGTCATCAGTTAAGGCGGGGCAGGGCATTTTCTTTCACTTCTTTTGTGATTCTTCAGTTACTTCAGGCCATCTGGGCATATACGTGCAAGTCACAGGGATGCCATGGCTTGGCTTGGGCTCAGAGGCCTGACAGAGCCTATGGTTTCAATTACATTTTAAACCATAGCTTACAGAACCTATTTAAGGATAATTTTCTATTTCCGTAGCTATTATCTCAGTAAAGGGGGTAAGTATGACTAGGGAAGTACAGCGCGATATCCTGGTAAAATAGAGGTAGGGGAAGCTAATTTAGTGGAGAGGGGGCCTAAGTTACATAGGCTCGGTGATGTAAATAACAACAGTAGCTTAATTTCTATAGCATTCCCTCTGCGCCGGTTTGCAGGCATTAGCACCTATGAAGTATGTACTCATTTCCCTGTTGTATAGGCGAAAAACTGACACCAGCAGCTTCCCCCATTCACTCAGCCTCTAAGCAGTGGGGCAGGAATAAAGGCTAACTGCTATTCCATATACCTTACTGAAAGAGTTACAAAGCCAGCACTTACTATCAAAGGGCGGTTGGGAGCAAGGCATTTCGGCGTATCTGGAAATGTGTGGCGATTTGTAAACGCTCCTGAGGAGAGCTGGGATCCCAAGTGTAAGGGAAGCTGGCACAGGTGGGAAAGGCTGCACGGCCCAAGGCCTGCTAGAACCACAAGACTCCAGCCCCTAGCCGCTTCCGGAACCCGCGCGTGCTGGCCCGGCCTCTCCGGGGGCGGGGCGAGCGCCGCGCATGCGCCGGGGTTGGGGCTAGCCGGGCCTGGTCGGGTGCGAGCGCTCTGCGAGCTGGATGTTAGGGGTGCGGACGCTGCTGGGCCTCGGGCTGCTGGTTGCGGGCTCGCGCCTGCCGCGGATCAAAAGCCAGACCATCGCCTGCCGCTGGGGACCCACCTGGTGGGGACCGCAGCGACTGAACTCGGGTGGCCGCTGGGACTCAGAGGTCATGGCGAGCACGGCGGTGAAGTACCTGAGGTAGGCGCGGGTCTCGGGTGGCCTGCTCTGCCGCGGGGCGGGGCCTGGGACGGCCAGGCCACCTGCGCTACGGAGAACACGAGGGGCGGGACTCAGGCCGCGGGTTTTCCTCAGCCAGGAGGAGGCCCAGGCCGTGGACCAGGAGCTATTTAACGAATACCAGTTCAGCGTGGACCAACTTATGGAGCTGGCCGGGCTGAGCTGTGCCACAGCCATCGCCAAGGTCAGTGGCACAACTCTCGACCTTTGGGAGCAGCCAGGGAGGAGTCACTGTCCCAGCCCCCTGGCCCAGGCACAAAGGGGTGGGAGAAACAGCTGGGCCAATCTGGTCTATTACCGCCCGAAACCCCGCTGAACCACCCTTGACTCTGCCTTCAGGCATATCCCCCCACGTCCATGTCCAGGAGCCCCCCTACTGTCCTGGTCATCTGTGGCCCGGGGAATAATGGAGGAGATGGTCTGGTCTGTGCTCGACACCTCAAACTCTTTGTGAGTATGTGGGGAGGGGCTGTGGGGGAGGAGGGTGTGAGGGCTCTGGGATCTGGGGTTGAATTACCACTTTCTTCCCAGGGCTATGAGCCAACCATCTACTACCCCAAAAGGCCTAACAAGCCCCTCTTCACTGCATTGGTGACCCAGTGTCAGAAAATGGACATCCCTTTCCTTGGGGAAATGCCCTCAGAGGTAGGCGGCTCCAGTTGAATACTTCATCTCCCAGTAACCACTGCCTGTGCTCTGCTCTTCCATCGTGTTTCCAGGCTGAGCTCTTTTTAGTGCCTGGTACAGAAGATGCCTAAAGGATGGTATTCAAATAAGTGTGCAAGAGCCTTCTCCCCCTTCATAAAGTGTGCTCCATGAGTCCCACACACCACCTTCTCTAAAGCTTCCCTGCCCTTTCATCTCCCTGGTCCCTCCTTCCAGTCTGTAGTCAGATCCTCTTGCCCTAGCATGCAGTAAACACATGATAGCCCCTCAGAGGCCAGAGTGGCTGCCCTATGGATTAAGGGATGGGAAATTGGGTAATTTTTTTCCTTAACCCATTTTACAGATGAAGACACTGAGTTGGAGAGAAGTGGTTTGCTTAAAGTCACTGAATTGTATCATGGCAGAGCTGAAACCATAATCTGGCTCTCCTGACCCGGTCTCAGGCTATCTCACCCTGTAGCCTCCCCAGTGGCGGGCAGGTAGGCACCGAGAACAAAAACTGTCTGGTCTCAGTTTGGCCTGAATCAGTGACCAACTCACACTTTCTCTAGGCCTCAGGCTGCCCTCTGTCTTTTTTTTTTTTTTGAGACGGAGTCTGGCTGTGTCGCCCAGGCTGGAGTGCAGTGGTGCGATCTCGGCTCACTGCAAGCTCTGCCTCCCGGGTTCATGCCATTCTCCCGCCTCAGCCTCCGAGTAGCTGGGACTACAGGCGCCCGCCCCCCGCCCCACTAAATTTTTTGTATTTTTTTTTTTTTTTGAGACGGAGTCTCGCTCTGTCACCCAGGCTGGAGTGTTGTGGCCGGATCTCAGCTCACTGCAAGCTCCGCCTCCTGGGTTCAGGCCATTCTCCTGCCTCAAGCCTCCCGGGTAGCTGGGACTACAGGCGCCGCCACCTCGCCCGGCTAGTTTTTTATAGTTTTTAGTAGAGACGGGGTTTCACCGTGTTAGCCAGGATGGTCTCGATCTCCTGACCTCGTGATCCACCCGTCTCGGCCTCCCAAAGTGCTGGGATTACGGGCTTGAGCCACCGCGCCCAGCCGTAATTTTTTGTATTTTTAGTAGAGATGGGGTTTCACCGTGTTAGCCAAGATGGTCTCGATCTCCTGACCTCGTGATCCGCCCGCCTCGGCCTCCCAAAGTGCTGGGATTACAGGCTTGAGCCACCGTGCCCGGCCCAGGCTGCCCTCTGAATGAGATACAATACTTGTGTCTCTGTGAACGGTCTGCAGGTGCAGAGGACAGCCCTATCCAGTTAAGGCTGTTTGTGCAGCTGCTGGCTCTGACATCCTTTTCCTGCTCTACCACAGCCCACGATGATTGATGAACTGTATGAGCTGGTGGTCGATGCCATCTTTGGCTTCAGCTTCAAGGGCGATGTTCGGGAACCGTTCCACAGCATCCTGAGTGTCCTGAAGGGACTCACTGTGCCCATTGCTAGCATCGACATTCCCTCAGGTGCTGGGACCCAGAAGGTGGGGCAGGGGTGGGCGGAGATTGGGGCCCTACCCTCCTGACTCTTGCCCACACCAGGTCTAAAATAATTTTAGTCTAGAGGGGCAGAACACAGCTTTCTGGACCCCCATCAGGGCTGGGGAACAGCGTTCAGAAGTCCCCTTTACATGTTGGCCCCATGAAGAGACCACAGCCCAAGGGTATGTGGAGCTTGTTGGACGAGAGTTCCTCAGGTGGGAACTGAGGGGACTTCCCATTTCTCTGGGACTAGGGTAAAACAAGGTGTAGAAGGGGATGAGACATCTGGCCTCTTCCTGAATACCACCCTCTTTTCAGGATGGGACGTGGAGAAGGGAAACTCTGGAGGGATCCAGCCAGACTTGCTCATCTCCCTCACAGCCCCCAAAAAATCTGCAACCCAGTTTACTGGTCGCTACCATTACCTGGGGGGTCGTTTTGTGCCACCTGCTCTGGAAAAGAAGTACCAGCTGAATCTGCCACCCTACCCTGACACCGCATGTGTCTATCGTCTGCAGTGAGGGAAAGTGGGTGGGTATTCCCAATAAAGACTTAGAGCCCCTCTCTTCCGGAACTGTGGAGTCCTGGGAGCTCCTCTGGCAATAAAGGTCAGTGAATGGTGGAAATCAGGGAGCAACCCTGGGGATTGGGTGCCATCTCTCTAGGGGTAACACAACGGGCAAGAGGTTGCTATGGTATTTGGAAACAATGAAAATGGACTGTTAGATGCCAAGTGAGTTGTGCTATCCTTTACACAATTCTTACTCATTTGGGACACAGACAGGGAGCTACATTCACTTATCAGTGTAGCAAGACTATAAGGAGGTTAACAGAAGGAATTTCCTCAAAGGCCTCCAAGAAGTATCTTCTAATTTGTGTTCAGGACCTTCCCAGGCTGGGAACAGAGAGCCAGTCAGTCCTAGCCAGTTATCTCTAGGCTAGGAGCCCAAGCTGATGTTTATTATTCATTTGGTAGTGCTAGGAACTGGCAACTGTGGGCTAAATCTAGCCCATAGACCTAAATTTGTGTTTTTCTTAACCTTCACAATATTTAAAAATCAGAGCACTTCACATAGGTCTACATTTTCAGCTTCTTTTAATTTTAGCAGGAATGCTCCTTCAAAGGGTATCTGCATTCCTGTTCCCACAGCCCCCAGCATTCCTTATCCTTTAGCTGCCTGGCTTCTCTAGGCATCTGAGTTGATGATCCTGGGTTAGAAGCTGCAAAGGGGACTATGCTGACTCCCTCAACTAAGGGATGGTACTACCACTTGCTCCTCTCAGCAGCTGACGTCCCAGAGATCAGTTTCCTTTCTGGGAGGGACTCCTCATTGAGTGGGGGTGCAGAAGACCTGCAGACCTGCATCAACCCTGGTCTTCGAGGCTTCAACTCCTGAAAATCAGTCTTAATTGAGCCCCACCTTGACCAGACCTTTAGTCTCGCTTCTTCTGTTTCTTCTTTTTGGCTTTCTGGCTGATGCTGATTTCAGCTCTTTCCTTCTTGGTACGCTGCTGCCTCTTCCTCTTACCTCTGCTGCTTGAGCCAGTGTGTGCTCCGCTCTCTGCTTCCCTAGCCCTGCCATCCTCCTCATCCTTTACATCCAAGATGTCCTCCTCCTCTTGATGCTGCTGTCTTTTCTTCTTGCTTCTCCGATCACTGCATGCTCTACTCTCTGCTTCCCTGGTTCCACCACCTAAAACAGTTTCCTCATCTCCATCTTCTAGGTTCAAGTCCTCCTCCTGTTGCTGCCTCTTTTTTCTTTGGCTGCATGGGTCAGCGTACCCTCTGCTCTCTACCTCCTCTGTCCTGACACTGCCTGCAGCCTCCTTGCCTTTTCCTCCTTCCTCCAAGACCCCCATCTTCTCTTCATGGTGCCACCTCTTCTTTTTCTTCACTTTCCTGAGGGACTGATTGGCTTGCTCTCTGCTATTCAATTCCCCAAGCCCACTTGTTCCTGCGGCATCCTCCTCCTCATTCCCTTTAGTTGTACCCTCCCTTTGATCTGAGACCTTTCCTTCTTGATGTCGCCTTTTCTTCTTCTTGCTTTTTCTGATGTTCTGCTCAGTGTGTTCTGGGTGCTTTTCATCTGCATCATTCCTTTCAGATGCTGTAGCTTCTTCCTCCTCTTTCTGCTTCCTTTTCTTTTTCTTTTTTTGGGGGGGCTTGCTCTCTGACTGTGGTTGAGGGGCCCCAGGGTCCTGGCCTTTGAGACGAGCCAGGAAGGCCTGCTCCTGGGCCTCTAGGCGAGCAAGCTTGGCCTTCATCGTGATCCCAAGACGGGCAGCCCTGAAACAGACAGGGTCCAAGTCAGAGCAAGGGTATCAGGGGAAATAGGCCTAGTCCTTAAGCCTGCAGGGAAAGTTGATGGAGGGTAGAAGGAGTGAGAAGGAGTGGGGAGCTGCCTATCTTCAGGCAATAGATGGGTAGGTAATAGGAATCATTTCCCTGGGGTAAAAAGAACCAAGAGGTGGCACAGGCCATGCTCAAAGGTGGAGCAAAAAGAAGGGAGCTCAAGGAGCTAACCACTACTTACTTGTGTGCTGTTCGCCCTTCACAGGCTTGGAGCAGCATCTCATCAGTCAGACTGTTAGGGGAGATCGGCAGTTACAAACAGACCCGGTAGAAAGGCTTGACCTCTCCTCCTTCTAAAACATTCCTTCAACACTGAGTTCTTGTTCAGGACCTGGCACTTTTTGAGGTACTAGGGATACAAAGATTAGTACAACACAGTTCCACCCACCACCAAGAAGCCCCCAGTCAAGCATTAGACTTAGCCCTTTCTCTTACCATCTAAGGACATCTCCTCCCACATTCCCCAAGAGCTAAAATGAAGTCTCACATCTCTGGGGACTTGGGCCCCTGGTTGTCATCATCACTGCAGCTCTCCAAGTCTTTGTGTGGCTTCTCTCCACTTGAAGTCAACGTGGCCATCTAGGAGGGGTCACGGGGGTGAACAAGGCCTTCTCAACACCACCACCATCCCTATTCCCTTGTGGAAGCCCCCTAAGAATTCATAGCTCCCAGCAGGAGTTTGCCAGCCCCCACCATTGCTCCTTGAGGAGCCACAGGGAGGCATGCCATCCTGCATACTTGAACTTGGATAGGAGTTGGGCTGCTGCTGCTGGGATGTGCAGCAGCTTCGCCCTCTCTGGCCTACAGCTGGCTGGTGAGCAGAAGAAGAGGAAATGCTCTGGTTCATCAGGTCTTCACAGTGGACAAGTGCCAGTGACTGGCAGTAAAGATGCCCCGCTCCACCCCAACCATAGTACCTGTTCATAGTACCTTCATTTAATCAGACTGAGAGTCTACTATGGGCCACAGAGTTGGGGATTCCGAGTGGAATAAGAATGAGATGAGCCCAGCCCAGATGGAATCTACATAGGCAATTATGATGGAAGTGTTGCCTGTGATAGAGGAAGGGTACTCAACTCAGACTTCAGAGAATGACTTCTAAAAGTAACTGATGTATAAGCTGAGCTCTGGAGGATAAGAAAAACTCAGCAGGTGAAGGGGGAAAGGGAGAAGAATGTCCCAAGCAGAGGGAGCAACATGTGCAATAACCTGAAGATGGAAGAATGTAGTGCCTTCAAAGAAAAGAAACAGATTGGAATCTGTTAGGCTAATGGTTAGGCTAAAGTGTAGTGGTCCTGGAGAAAAGTGAAAAGAGATGAGGCTGCAGATGGCAGGAACAGGCATGCAGGGCCATATAAGCCAGTCTGATAAATCTGGATTGTGTCATCCTAGGTCAAAGAAGACCCAGTGACATGATGACATTTATGTTTTAGAACACTCTGGATGCTTTGTGGAGGGGAGTGAGACTAGAGGTGTCCTTAGGAGGCTGCTGGAGAAAGAAATTAGGCAAGAGATGATGGCCTGAAGTAGGGGAGTAGATGGTAACAGAGATGTAGAGAAATGGGAAAGATTTGCTAGGTAACATGTATAGCCCTTAGCACATAATGACCATTACATGTTAGCTTCCTTCTATTGGCACAGTAGAAAGTGGAGGCCTGAAGACCTGGGTTCCAGTCCTGTTTGCCAATGCCATTACTAGCCAGCCATGGGCTCTTCAGCAAACCACTTTTCACCCTTTTAGCCACATCTGCAAAGCAGGGATGGTCCAGATAATCTCTCAGGTCTCCTCTGGCTTCTCTTTTTTTTTTTTTGAGATGGAGTCTTGCTCTGTCACCCAGGCTGGAATGCAGTGGCGCAATCTCGGCTCACTGCAACCTCCGCCTCCCGGGTTCACACCATTCTCCTGCCTCAGCCTCCTGCGTAGCTGAGACTACAGGTGCCTGCCACCACACCCAGGCAATTTTTCTGTATTTTTTAATAGAGACGGGTTTTCATCATGCTAGCCAGGATGGTCTCGATCTCCTGACCTCATGATCCACCCGCCTCAGCCTCCCAAAGTGCTGGGATTACAGGCATGAGCCACCGTGCCCAGCCTCCTCTGGCTTCTAAGTCCTTTGAATTAGATGTCCCCTGGCCCCCCAAAATTTGGCAGCTCCTGACTTAAAGAGACTGTACCCTACCTCTCACTCCCTATTGCTGCTCCCTTAACAGATGGCAGGATTCATGGAACCAGAAGATCTCAATTTCTGCTGAGGGTCTGGGCAGTCTAAATAAGCAACAGCAAGGCTGGTCACAGGATCCCACTATGTTAGGAAAGTCCTGAGAATTGATAAGGCATACAAGGCAACTGTTCAGGCCCCAGGGAGACCAGGGAAGAGAAAAAGGATGGACGCTGTTACCCAGTCTCTAATACCTTCACAAACTTCTGATACAGCAAGTTGGGCTTGGGATGATTATAACGGGTGGTCTCCTTAGAAAGGCTCCTTATCTGTACTCCATCCTGTAGAGAATTATCAGTACCAGTGAATGGGTGACATACCATGACTGCCTACCCCACAGGTCCCAGGCCTTATGTTTCATGTGCCCATCTATCAAGAGCTCATACCTGCCCAGTTTCCACTACCAAGTTGGCCGCAGTCTTGTTGAAGAGCTCATTCCACCAGTGGTTTGTGAACTCCTTGGCAGGGTCGTGTCCCACCTGCCAGGGGAATAAGTATGAGCTCTGAGTGCCTGCCTCACCTGCCCTCAAGGGTCCCTTCTCCCATGCATGCTAACCTTCCTCAGTCCACCCAGTCTTACCCCATGAGTGTCTTGCTTCAGTGTCACCCTGAGGGCCTGGGTGATACCATTCTCCTTCCGGCCGAGGCCTTTGCCTGCAGAGGACAGTGAGCGACTTGGCTTATTCTCCTGCCTGCTGTGAGACCTCACAAGGCACGCCCCCCACAGGCCTCTTGCCATTGCACACACCTGACATTGGGGTATACTCTACCTCTCAGAAGACCTCCCAGCTCCTTTCTTTCTAGTACCACTCCATATAGTCCCCTGCCTTTGTGTCAGCCTGAACTATCTCTTCCTTCATAATTCTTTTGGAAGAGAGGCCATGTCTCTTCTTCTCTCCCCTGGTCCTCCCAACCACAACTTCTTCATTATCCACGGTCAAATTTCTTCCTTTCTTCCCTTTTCTGGGAAAGTCAGAAATTTTCTTCTGCAAATTTCCCTTTAAACTAGCTTTTCCTCCTTTAAATAAAGGAGGGCAGTAATCCAGGATGATGCCTTTCCTCTGGGCAGAAGGTAGGCAGGGAGTTGGGGGATGTGAGACACCATGGGGATCACCTTGAGTCCATCCATGCTTTAACAACTGCTCCTCAGCAAACTTCATCCCACGACTCTTGACCTCTGGGGTGACATTCATGGTGAGAAAAAGGTCTCTATCCTCAGACTCTCACTAGAGAAGAAGAGGTGATATCCTTTTAAGAAGAAAGGAGAAAGTGCCCAAACAGCCATCAGTTCCATCCTGACTGCTTGTTAAGAATTCTCTGCTAGTTGGGTGCAGTGGCACACACCTGTAGTCCCAGCTACATGGGAGGCTGAGGCAGGATTGCTTGAGTCCAGCCTGGGCAGTATAGCAAGAACCCCCTCTTATAAAAAGATAAAGCAGCCAGGTGCAGTGGTTCACATTTGTAATCCCAGCACTTTGGAAGGCCAAGGTAGGAGGATCACTTGAGCCCAGGAGTTCCAGACCAGTGTGGGCAACATAGTGAAACTGTCTCTAGAAAAAAATAAAAAATTAAAAAGAAAGAAAAAAGAATTCTCTTTCCTGAGTCCTGGGGAGAGAGAGAGGAAGGAGGTGGCCTGGTCTTTGGGGAGCTCCCTATCTGGCTACAGAAAGACCAGCATATAGAGAAGTCAAGGATGAATGGTGTCAATTCTGATACCTAAATTTATGGTGTGCTCACCACATGCCAGGATGTGCTGAGACTTTACAAAGATTATTTCATTTAATCTTCCCAGCCCATTCAGGGAAATATTAGCCTATTTTACAAACGAGTAAAGGCCTAAAGAGGTTAAGGAACTTCAAGGTCACACAGGTTAACATGTAGAATTCAAGCCCAGGCAGCTTGTCTGCAGAATCTATACTCTTTACCACTACATAGTATCTCTCAAAATATATTACCTTGTAAAAATAAAGCTAATGAGGTGCTTATTAACCTGAGTCATAAGATAATGGTACTTGGTAGAGACCATATCCTGTACTTATGCTTCAGCATTTACACTGTCCTCTTGGTGTGGGGGCTACACACTTCTCACACACCACTGCAGTATTTCAGTCTGGCTGGAGTTCTCCTTTTGAAAGTGTCCAGCTTAGGAAGGGCACTCTTACTGAGCACTTAATACATAACAGGTGGATTACACATATTGACATACTGTCATATTAACTCAATCTTTTTTTTTTTTTTTTTTTTGTTTTTGAGACAGGGTTGCTCTGTCACCCAGGCTGGATGGAGTGGAGTGCAGTGGCACGATCATGGCTCATTGCAGCCTCAAACTCCCAGGCTCAAGCAATCCTCCCACCTCAGCCTCTCGAGTAGCTGGGACCACAGGCACATGCCACCACGCCTGGCTAATTTTTGTATTTTTTTTTTTTTTTTGTACAGACAGGGTTTTGCCATGTTTCCCAGGCTGGTCTCTAATTCTTGGGCTCATGCGATCTGCCCACCTCTGCTTTCCAAAATGCTGGGATTACAGGCATGAGCCACTGTCTGGGCTTAACTCATTTAATCTTGATAGTCCTATGAGATAGATGTTATTCTTATTTTGCAAAAGAGGAAAACAAGGCCTGGGTTTCTTGCCTAAGGTTACATGGCAAATGATGGAGCTGGAATGAGCCCGAGTCGCCTGACTCCAAAGTGGTCCTTTTTTTTTTTTTGAGACAGAGTTTCGCTCTTGTTGCCCAGGCTGGAGTGCAATGGCACAATCTTGGCTCACTGCAACCTCCGCCTCCCAGCGTCAAGCGATTCTCCTGCCTCAGCCTCCCGAGTAGCTGGGACTACAAGGCTCATGCCACCACGCCCAGCTAATTTTTGTATTTTTAGTAGAGACCGGGTTTCACCACACTGGCCAGGCTGGTCTCGAACTCCTGACCACTCGCCTCGACCTCCCAAAGTGCTGGGATTACAGGTGTGAGCCAAGGCGCCCGGCCAAGGACTGATGTTCTTCATCACTACACTCTTCAGTCTCTTATAGCTCTTTGTGCTTTCTCCCGTTAAGACCACAGCCTAAACCTTGTCGCAGTAATTGAAAACTACATGCCCTGGAAGTTAAGAGATCGGCTTTATTCCGCAACTCCAGAGCACGTAACGCGGCGCCAGAATTCTAGAAGGCATTCAGTCCTTATTTGTTGAACTGAATGGCATAGTTAGGAATGGCTTTACCGGATTTTCAGTGGATACCTGGACAGAAGCTGTGCGCCCCAGTCTTTCTGAAACCTGTGATCACACTTTGGGCACTGTCCCCTCTACAGTCAATCTGCGTTTTCAGAAGTGGCCCCAGGTGCACTAGTCTTAGAGCTGTCCTCAAGAGCCGGCTGCCCTTTCCCTAGGCTTCCTTCCTCTTGAGGTCTAAATTCCAGCCCTCCTACCGCAGTGCCACTTGGGTAAAAATACTCCGCTCCTCTCACGTTTGCTACTAAGCTCGGGCTCCGACTACCACCGTTCGGGGGAAGGGAGCCCCTTACCGTCAAAGAGGGGTCTTCTCCTTGGAAACATGTGCCAAACCTGACTTGTGCGCCGCCATCTTCCCGGAAATGCCGTTTTGTTCCTTCTAGGCTGTCGAAACCATAGAGACGTCCGCTGGAACCAAAATCACGGTCCTCCCAGGAGAAACCATTGCGGAGGCCAATTTGCCGGCATGGTTGCCATAGAAACTGGGACCTGAAGTGTGCCCATTTTCGGAGGTTCCGAGGCTGTTCCACTTGCCTCATCCCTGCAATCCTTGAGCAGCCAAGGGACTTCAGTACTAACTGGCCCTCTCAGGATGCCAAGGACGCTATGTGTCCTACACTGAGCTAGTCCAGGGCACAAATACGAGGAAGAAAAACTCGAGGAAAGCATTGAGAGTAGCCTGAGAAATTCGTGGAGGCAGAATGGGTGATAGCTGTGTCCTGATTTTGCAGGGTTGAATACTCATGAATACTCAGCCTTCACAGGAACAGTTATTTATAAAAGCCTAGAGACTAGACATCTCAGTATGTTCATCAAGCACTTTATTTATTATTATTTTTAAATTATTTATAAATAAATATTTTTTTATTTTTTATTTTTCCTGAGACAGGGTCTCACTCAGTCGCCCAGACTTGAGTGCAGTGGTCGATCTCGGCTCACTGCAACGTCCGCCTCCTGGGCTCAAGTGATCCTCCCATCTCAGCCTCGTGAGTAGCTGGGACCACAGACATGCACAACCACGCCTGGCTAATTTTTGTATGTTTTGTAGAGAAGGGGACTTGCCATGTTGTCCAGGCTGGTCTCCAACTTCTGGCCTCAAGTGATACGCACGCCTCGGTTTCCCAAAGTGTTGGGATTACAAGGGTAAGCCACCATGACCAGCCTCATTAAACACTTTTTGACTCACCACTGTGTACCAGAACTTGTCCCTTTGATACTGGGGGATACAAGGATGCTTAAGACACAGGTCTTGATTTCGGGGAACACCTAGTCTAGCCTGGGAAAGTTGGGACTTTGGGTGGGATCGGATGGAGGACATGGCCAGTGGAACTTGGAGAAAGATACAGGATGGGTGAGACGCGGTGGCTCATGCCTGTAATCCCAGCACTTTAGGAGGCCAAGACAGGCAGATAGCTTGAGCCCAGAAGTTCGAGACCAGCCTGGGCAACATGGCGAGGCACCGACTGTACTAAAAATACCAAAAAAAAAAAAAAAGGCCGAGCATGGTGGTGCACAACTGTGGGTCCCAGAGTCTGAGGTGGGAGGATCCCTTCAGCCAGCGGTGGGGGGTGGGGAGGGCGGAGGTTGCAGTGAGCCAGAAAAAAAAAAAAAAGATGCAGGATCCCAGAATGCATGCCAGGCTGAGGAGTTTGGACTTGCCTTATGGGTATGAGGATCTATTGAGCAGAGGAGAGAAAGAAGATATTGCAAACAAGTCAGCAAGAGGGACTGCACATGCCCCTACCCCTGCAAGCTGTTCCTTTGCCTCACTGAGCCACCCAAGAACTAAAACCCGAGAAAAGCATCCCTTTCTGCCTCCCCATATCGGTATTTCCGTTCACTTAGCGCCCCCTAGAAACTGCCAAACAGAAAAATCGCCATTTCACAGGAAAGCCTTGTCATAATTGCTCTGTATCTCATACCCATTCATCCCCATAATTTTTTTCCATAAAATTAATTTTACTTTCAACACATGCTACATGGGGATAATACTTTAAACGATGGATCTTAATTACTGGAATTTTAGACACTTGCAGAAGGGATGTGAGATGCTTCAAAGGCATTCCTTCGAGGTGAATTCAACAGAGGAACATTTTGTGGAGGAGTCAGATCTGACTCCTTTTCCCATTCTGCCACTCATTATGTGACCTTGAACAATTTTTTTTTTTTAGATGGGGTTTCCCTGTGTTTCCCAGGCTGCCCCTGGACTCCTGGGCTCAAATGATCCTCCTGCCTCAGCCTCCCAAGTTGCTGGGAGTACAGGTGCATGCCACTATGCCAGGGCAAACTTGAGTTTCATTGTAGCATCCTGCAGCCACT
The DNA here is from genome assembly GCF_002776525.5 of Piliocolobus tephrosceles. Classification (NCBI taxonomy): domain Eukaryota; kingdom Metazoa; phylum Chordata; class Mammalia; order Primates; family Cercopithecidae; genus Piliocolobus; species Piliocolobus tephrosceles. The sequence continues at coordinate 94,222,337 of NC_045434.1, forward strand.
GAGAAAATTCCACAGACAGGGCTTCAGTTTCCACCTCCCACACCCCACCTCTCCATTTCTTCTACCCCTTCTATCTAAAATATATGTGTGTGTGTGTTACATACAAAATTGTTATGTAGAGTATTTCATATATGTGTATATGTATGTATATATGAAACATATACATGAAATATATACTTATATATATGAAATATATAAGAAGTTTTAAAATTCTTAATGAGATTTAATTAAGAATCCTCAAGGACCCTTTCCAACCTAGAGTTTTTGCATGACACACTTTGCCAGCCACTCTGAAAACTTAGTGACCATAACTCTTTGAATCAAGATTCCTAGTCTGGCCTAAGTCTTTGAGCTCACTGTTCTGTCTGACTTACTCATTCAATAAATATTTATTAAAGGTCTCCTATATACTAAGGGCTAGAGGTATAAAAAGGTCCATCTCTTGTCCTGTCAGGCCTCATGATCTTGTGGGGGTTTAAACTAATTATCAGGCATTTATATCATTGAGTAATGAGAGTTGTGGCAAGGTCAGGACACAGTGCTATGGGGATAAGATAAGAAGCATCTGACCTAGTCTAAGACCCCTGGGAACTTCTTGAAGAAGTCATTGAGGCTGCAGCCTGTCCCTGGGGGCTATGAGGGATCGCAAGAGAAATGGGTCTCAAGGAGTTCGCAGTTTAATGGGGTCTCATACATCCTCACAAGGGTAGAAATAAAGGCCTTTATGAGAGAAAAAGAATGCATGAATACTTGAAATGGCCTGAAAGGCCGGGCGTGGTGGCTCAAGCCTGTAATCCCAGCACTTTGGGAGGCCGAGACAGGCGGATCACAAGGTCAGGAGATCGAGACCATCCTGGCTAACATGGTGAACCCCCGTCTCTACTAAAATACAAAAAACTAGCCGGGCGAGATGGCGGGCGCCTGTAGTCCCAGCTACTCGGGAGGCTGAGGCAGGAGAATGGCGTGAACCCAGGAGACGGAGCTTGCAGTGAGCTGAGATCCGGCCACTGCACTTCAGCCTGGGCGACAGAGCGAGACCCCGTCTCAAAAAAAAAAAAAAAAAAAAAAAGAAATGGCCTGAAATCAGATAACAAGATGCATAGAAATATTTATTACAGTGTTATTTATAAAATGGAAAAATTGGAAAGAATCAAAATATCTCACAACAGGAGAAAGGCTAAATAAATTACAGTGTAAACATACAATGGACTAATGTGTAGCCTTCAACAATGATGTTGAAGAATTCTTTTTTTTCCTTTTTTTTTTTTTAGACATAGTCTCTCTCTGTCGCCAGGCTGGAGTGCAGTGGCATGATCTTGGTTCACTGCAACCTCCAGCTCCTGGGTTCAAGCAATTCTGCCTCAGCCACCTGAGTAGCTGGGATTACAAGTGCACGCCACCACGCCCAGCTAATTTTTGTATTTTTAGTAGAAATGGGGTTTCACCATGTTGGCCAGGATGGTCTCGATCTCTTGACTTCATGATCTGCCTGCCTTGGCCTCCCAAAGTACTGGGATTAAAGGCGGAGCCACCATGCCCAGCCGAAGAATTCTTAATAGCTTGGGTACATGTCTGTGATATAATTGAAATGAAAAAAGAAGATACAAAATGTTACCTACAGTAAGAACCTATATGTTAAAAATTCATAGGCAATAGGATCAAAAGTAATAAAATACTTAGGAATAAATTTTTTTTTTTTTTTCAGCTCACTGCAAGCTCCGCCTCCCAGGTTCACGCCATTCTCCTGCCTCAGCCTCCCGGGTAGCTGGGACTACAGGCGCCGCTACCTCGCCCGGCTAGTTTTTTTTGTAGTTTTTAGTAGAGACGGGGTTTCACCGTGTTAGCCAGGATGGTCTCGATCTCCTGACCTCGTGATCCGCCCGTCTCGGCCTCCCAAAGTGCTGGGATACAGGCTTGAGCCACCGCGCCTGGCCAGGAATAAATTTAACAAAAGAAGTGCAAGCTTTATACATTGAAGCTTCAAAACCACATT
>NC_045434.1:94224339-94251148 GCF_002776525.5 Piliocolobus tephrosceles
AACAAAAGAAGTGCAAGCTTTATACATTGAAGCTTCAAAACCACATTGAAAGAAACTAAACAAAAGAAGTGCAAGCTTTATACATTGAAGCTTCAAAACCACATTGAAAGAAAATAAGAAGAGCTAAATAAATGGAAAGATACCCTGTATTCATGGAATAGAAGACAATATTGTTAAGATGACAATACTCTCCAAATTGATCTATAAAATTCAACACAATCTCTATAAAAAATCCCAGCTGGCTTTTTTTTTTTTTTTTTTGCATAAATCAACAAGCCCATGCTAGAATTCATATAGAAATGCAAAGGACCGGCTGGGAGCGGTGGCTCAGACCTGTAATCCCAGCACTTTGGGAGGCTGAGGCAGGAGTATCATTTGAGGTCAGGAGTTCGAGACCAGCCTGGCCAATATGGTGAAACCCCGTCTCTACTAAAACTACAAAAATTAACTGGGTATGGTGGCACAAGTCTGTAATCCCAGCTATTTGGGAGGCTGAGACATGAGGAGCGCTTGAACCTAGGAAGTGGAGGTTGCAGTGAGCTGAGATCATACCACTGTACTCCAGCCTAGGTGACAGGATGAGACTCTGTCTGAAAAAGAAAAAGAAAAACAAAAACAAAAAAAAACTGAGAGAGAGAGAAAAGAAAAGAATAGAAATGCAGGCTGGGCGCGGTGTCTCATGCCTGTAATCCTAGCACTTTTCAAGGCCAACATGGTGAGATTACCTGAGGTCGGGAGTTCAAGACCAGCCTGGCCAACATGGTGAAACCCTGTCTCTACTAAAAAAAAAAAAAAAAAAAAATTACAAAAAATTAGTTGGGTGCAGTGGCTGTAATCCCAGCTCCTCTGGAGGCTGAGGCCAGAGAATCGCTTGAACCCAAGAGGCCAAGGTTGCAGTGAGCCAAGATCATGCCACTGCACTGTAGCCTGGGCTACAGAGCGAGACTTGGTCTCAAAAAAAAAAAAAAAGGCAAAGGGCCAGAATAGCCATAGAAATCTTTAAAAGGAAGAAAGTTGTAGGACTCACACTTCCTGATTTCAAAACTTACTACAAAGCTACAGACTGTGGTTTTCAAAGAAGATAGACATATAGATCAATGTAATGTAGTGGAATTGAGAATCCAGAAATAAACCCATACGTTTATGGGCAATTGATTTTGAACAAGAGTGCCAAAACAGTTCAATAGAGAAAGAATAGTCTTTTCAACAAATGGTGTTGACTGGGCATGGTGGCTCATGCCTATAATCCCAGCACTTTGGGAGGTCAAGGCAGGAGGATCACTTGAGCTCAGGAGTTTGAGACTAGCCTGGGCAACATAGTGAGACATTGTCTCTACTAAGAATAAAAATCAGGCTGGGCGTGGTGGCTCACGCCTGTAATCCTAACACTTTGGGAGGCCAAGGTGGGTGGATCACCTGAGGTCAGGAGTTCGACACCAGCCTGGCTAACATGGCGAAACCCCATCTTAGCCAGCATAGTGGCAGGTGCCTATAATCTCAGCTACTCAGGAGGCTGAGGCAGGATAATCACTTGAATCCAGGAGGCGGAGGTTGCAGTGAGCCAAGACTGTGCCACTTCACTCCAGCCTGGACAAAAAAGCGAAACTCCGTGTCAAAAAAAAAAAAATTAAAAATTAAAATTAAAAAATTAACTGAACGTGGTGGCCCATGCCCATAGTGCCAGCTACTTGGGAGGGTGAGGTGGGAGTCTGAGAGGTCAAGCCTACAGTGAGCTGTGGTTGTACTACTGTGCTTCAGCTTGGGTGACAGAGTGAGACTCTGTCTCAAAAAAAAAAAAAAAAAAAAAAAGGAAAGAATCCTGTGAAGTCAATTTAGCATGAAGCCCTCTACTTTTTTTTTTTTGACAGGGTTTTTCTCTGTTGCTCAGGCTGGAGTGCAGTGGCATGATCATGGCTCCCTGCAGCCTTGACCTCCTGGACTCAAGCAATCCTCCCACTTCAGCCTCCCAAGTAGCTGGAGCCACAGGCATGGCCCACCACACCTGGCTAATTTTTGTATTTTTTGTAGTGACGGGGTTTCACCATGTTGCCCAGACTGGTCTCCAACTCCTGGGTTCAAGTGTTCCTCCTGCCTTGGCCTCCCAAAGTACTGGGATTGCAGGAGTAAGCCACCTTGCTCAGCCTAAGCCCCTTACTCTTGATACCTGATCACCCTTGATATCTGATCAGGTTCCTCATCCTTCACCATCCATCAAGTGATATCTGATTACCTCAGCCTGTCTTTGGCAAGAATCTTGTAAGGTTTTAGCACAAATCCCCTTTACCCCTGGTGTTTTCTCTTAATAATTTCCCATCTCCTGACCCCCACCCTGCACCTCGGTTATAAATTCCTGCTTCCCAGGCTGTACTGAGAGTTGAGCCCAATTTCTCTTTCTGCCCCACTGCAAAATCCCATTGTCATGGTCCCTATACCTATCACAATGGTCCTGAATAAAGTCTGCCTTACCATGCTTTGACAAGTGTCACTGAATAATCTTTTTCTTTAACAAGATATTTTCCCTTCATTAAAAATTGTCTACAATTAATGTACTTTTTTTCAGGAAAGTGATTTTAAAATAACAAATGGTTTTGGGAGGTCGAGGTGGGTGAAAGACCTGAGGTCAGGAGTTCAGGACCAGCCTGGCCAACATAGCAAAACCCCATCTCTACTAAAAATACAAAAATTAGCCAGGCATGATGGTACGCACCTGTAGTTCCAGCCACTCGGGAGGCTGAGGCAGGGGCATTGGCTTGAACTCAGGAGGCGGAGGTTATAGTGAGCCGAGATTGCAACACTGCACTCCAGTCTGGGTGACAGAGCAAGACTCCATCTCAAAAAACAAAAACAAAAACAATCAAGAAATGGCTACAAATGAGAGTCCCTGAGTGCTGAGGGAGGTGGGGCAGAGGTAAGGTGCGTGTGGCCACAGGGGAAGACCTTCAGGAGGAAGTATGTGTGGCCCCTGAGACTGACTACCGAACCTTGAATGCCTCTCCACATGCCTGAAGCAGAATTAAATCCTAAAAATTAAGGCACTGTGTTATTTTTCTATACTGGGTTCAAATCTACACACAGTGTTATAAAAGTCAGGCCAAGCCAGCATCTTCCCATGGTTCATAAACTAGTTTACACAATTTATCTTCCTCCAGTTCTTCCCAGTTATTTTTTCTGCCAGTGAACCCTGAGACTGAGGAAAGAAAATATCTCGTGGTTGCAATGAGTGTAGGATTCTTTTTTTTTTTTTTTAAACCTATATAGCAAATACTGGCAATGCTTACCTATTCGAATATTATTCACTTTTCTTTCTGTTGAGGGGGGAAAAAAAAAGGTGACCCTGCATCTCACATGATTCAATCCTTAGCCTAGGCAAGTTCTAATTTTCTGACTTCATTAACCATTTGAGTACATGATAATAAAGATATTACGATCCTTTGCCAACAGTACTTTACTATATAAAAATAATTTTCACATGGTGGTTTACAGTTTAGAATATCATTTTCACAAACATTACTGTATTTGAGTCTCACCATAATATTGCCCAGATTTGTGCTTACCTACAGATAGGGGCCAACAGAGCAGAGATGGAATGAGACGTGATCTCAGCACTATCACTGCTGCTCTCTGATGCCATCTAGTGCAGGTTCAGCTTAACATTTATTTCTATTTAAAGCACTATTGCCATCTGCCTCTTGGTGTCATCATTCTTTCCAATCTGGATGAAGCCCTGTCTCTGACCTGCATGCTTGTCCTCTGGGTCTTGTCTCTGCCTTTCCCTGGCCTCGTTGTCTCCTTTAAAACCTTCAGTGTGTGTAAATGCTGGTCATGGTGTGGGTGAAGGATGCCAGGAAGGGAGGCAGGGTATAGCAGGGCCCTCTTTTTCTTTTCTTTTCTTTCTTAAGATGGAGTCTCACTCTGTCGCCCAGGCTGGAGTGCAGTGGTGTGATCTCGGCTCACTGCAACCTCCGCCACCGGGGTTCAAGTGATTCTTCTGCCTCAGCCTCCTGAGCAGTTGGGATTACAGGCACCCACCACCACACTCGGCTAAGTTTTGTGTTTTTAGTAGCGACAGGGTTTCACCATCTTGGCCAGGCTGATCTTGAACTCTTGACCTCGTGATCCACCTGCCCTCTTTCTTTTGCAGTGCTTACTGTGCTTCTGGAGTTGTCCTAGAGGATGTGGGTTTCAAGGTAGCAAACACACCCATTTGGGTTGCTTTTTTATATTTTTCATATGACATATTTCCAGATACATCAGTAAAGATGCTGTGGAAAAATTTCTGAAAGGGGTGGTATAGAAGATGCCAACCCCAGTGGGAGTAGAGCTGGGAAGCAGGACCATGATGGTAAGAAGAACACAAAGGAATCCCAGCCTCATTCATTCTCCCTTCGAACAAGAGCTTAGCTGAACACAGGAAAAGCAGAGGTCTGAAGCGCTGAGTCTGAAGGATGCCCCCAGAGCTTTGAGGGCTCTGCTGTAGCATCTTTATCTTTGCGCATTCTCCACCACAGACACCTGGTGATCCCCTAAACATGCACGGGACTTGAGCCAGGTGCAGCGCCCAGAACGCTGCAGGGGCCCTCAGCGCTGGGGATACAGCCTTCTTGCTCCACCTGCTGGCTCTCTGCCGTATTACATGTTACCATTTCTTTTTTTTTTTTTTTTTTTTTTTTGAGGCGGAGTCTCGCTCTGTCGCCCGGACTGGAGTGCAGTGGCCGGATCTCAGCTCACTGCAAGCTCCGCCTCCCGGGTTTATGCCATTCTCCTGCCTCAGCCTCCGGAGTAGCTGGGACTACAGGCGCCCGCCACCTCGCCCGGCTAGTTTTTGTATTTTTAGTAGAGACGGGGTTTCACCGTGTTAGCCAGGATGGTCTCGATCTCCTGACCTCGTGATCCGCCCGTCTCGGCCTCCCAAAGTGCTGGGATTACAGGCTTGAGCCACCGCGCCCGGCCTACATGTTACCATTTCAATCATGACTAAATATATTCATGCACATCATATATGAATGTCTACAAATGCCTTGAAAGATCGCAAGACAACCAAAGATTAAAAGTAATTTTCTCTATGTGGTAAGATTAAGGGGGCTTTTCACTTTTTGATGTTGATATGTTTGTTAAATTATCTACAATTAAGTGCATCATTGTGTAATCAGTAAAAAAATTAATCCAAGTAGTCTTCCAATTAAAAAAATATTATTCTATGATTCATCCTGGCATTTTCATGGCCTTATTTTTACATTTATGTTTTCGAGCCTTCTGGATTTTAGTTTAAGGAGAGTTATAGATCTGCTGTTTCCTTTTTCCAGATAACTAGTTGTTGCAACCTTTAGGTCTACTTGAGGGCCTACTTGAGGGCCTACTTTAGGTCTACACCAGGCCTACTTGAGGGAGGAGAGTGGGAGGAGGGTGAGGATTGAAAAACTACCTATCAGATACTACGCTTACTACCTGGGGGACAAAATAATCTATACGCCAAACCCCCACAACATGGACTTTTCCTATAGAACAAACCTGCACATATACCCCTGAGCATAAAATAAAAGTTAACAAACAAACAAATAGCAGCCGGGCGCTGTGGCTCACGCCTGTAATCCCAGCACTTTGGGAGGCCGAGGTGGGCAGATCACAAGGTCAGGAGATGGAGACCATCTTGACCAACATGGTGAAACCCTGTCTCTACTAAAATACAAAAAATTAGCTGGGCGTGGTGGCACATGCCTGTAATCCCAGGTCCTTGGGAGGCTGAGGCAGTGGAATTGCTTGAACCCGGGAGGTGGAGGTTACAATGAGCTGAGGTCGCACCACCACACTTCAGCCTGGTGACAGAGCAAGACTCCGTCTCAAAAAACAACAACAAACAAGTAAATAATGCTACAGCCACCCACTGAAATACTATGCAGACATGAAAAATGAGAGAATTTGATGTCATGTGCTGATAGGACAAATGCTCACATCATATTATTAGGTGAAAAAGCAAAGTAGGAGGCCGGGCGTGGTGGCTCACACCTGTAATCCCAGCACTTTGGGAGGCCGAAGCGGACGGATCACCTGAGGTCAGGAGTTCGAGACCAGCCTGACCAACATGGAGAAACCCCATCTCTACTAAAAATACAAAAAAAATTAGCCAGGCGTGGTGGCGGGAGCCTGTAATCCCAGCTACTCAGGAGGCTGAGGCAGGAGAATTGCTTGAACCAGGAGGGCGTAGGTTGCAGTGAGCCGAGGTCGCACTAATGCACTCCACCCTGGGCAACAGGAGTGAAACTGTCTCAAAAAAAAAAAAAAAAAGCGCCAAAACAATAACAACAGGTGATCCCTTCAATCAATCAGTAGCTCTCTGTGTTTTGATTGATTCTGTTCCCTTTGAAACTTCTTCCCCTACCAGTGATAATCCCTAAAATGTGTTGATTACTTTCTATGAGCCAAGCACTGTTCTGCTTATCGATGCTGTTGTTATCCTCATTTTCAGATGAAAACAATTAACCAAAGAGAAGGTAGGTAAGTTATCTAATGTTCCCTGGTTAGTAGGTAGCAGGGCTGAGATTTATGCTTAGACATTCAACCCAGAGGCTATGGAACTTTTTTGTTAGTTTGTTTTGTGCACAGGGAAAGAAGGAACAGAGCCTGTGGAACTTAACCTCTACACCATACTGCCTTTTTGTTAAACTTGCAGAAATTGGAAGAAAACTTCAATTTTATTTATTTGTTCAGTAAATATCTTCTGAGTTTTTGTTTTGTTTCATTTTGTTTGAGACGGAGTTTTGCTCTGTTGCCCAGGCTGGAGTGCAGTGGCATGATCTCAGCTCACTTCAACCTCTGCCTCCAGGGTTCAAGCAATTTTCCTGCTTCAGCCTCCCCAGTAGCTGGGATTACAGGTGCCCACTATCATGCCCAGCTAATTTTTGTAGTTTTAGTAGAGACAGGGTTTCACCATGTTGGCCAGGCTGGTCTCGAATTCCCAACCTCAGGTGATCCACCCACTTCCGCCTTCCAAAGTACTGGGATTACAGGCGTGAGCCACCGCCCTGCCAGTAAACATTTTCTGAATGCCTGGTATATCCAGGTGAAGCTGTTAAGTTGCTTCTTCCTTTTGTATGGGTATTTTTTTGGAGCGGGGAGTGGTCCCACTCTGTCTTCCAGAGTGGAGGGCAGTGGCTAAATCAAAGCTTACTGCAGCTTTAAACTCCTAGGTTCAAGTAATTCTCCTGCCTCAGCCTCCCAAGTATCTGGGACCACAAGCACATGGCACTGCTCCTGGCTCCTGTTTCTTGCTTTTGTTAAGGAAAGCTTCCCGGAGGAAGCACAAATGGGTGCACCTAAAGTCTCTTTGATGTTGCTAGTGGGACTGAGGAGCAGGAAATGGTGGCCCATGGGAGCAACAAACAGCAAAGGATGTCCTTAGCTATGTGAAAGCCTTGCAGAGGAGTCTTGCTGATAATGGTCACTTCATCTTGGAGTTCATAGCTGGTTCCTTGCATGCTGGAGATACAAAGTGATCCTACCCTTCCAAGAGTTTTAGCTTCCTAAAAACTCTTGTAGTAATTCTGCCAGTGGATTTATTATTAAAGGGAAGCAGAGGGTGCTAGTGTGTTGCCCTCGATAAAGGGAAGTTAAGAAGTGGAAAAACACAATTCTCAAACTTTTTTGTTATTCATTAACTCATGTCATCATTTTATTTAACTCATTAATGAGAGAACCAATAAGGAGACAAAAGAGCTGCTTTGAGGAGCATTTGAGAGATAGGAATTTAAACAGTCAATAAGAAAAGAATTGTCAGGCCAGGCGTGGTGGCTCACGCTCTAATCCCAGCACTTTGGGAAGCTGAGGCGGGCGGATCACAAGGTCAGGAGTTTGAGACCAGCCTGGCCAACATGGCGAAACCCTGTCTCTACTAAAAATACAAAAAAATTAGCTGGGTGTGGTGGTGGGCACCTGTAATCCTAGCTACTCAGGAGGCTGAGGCAGGAGAATCGCTTGAACCCGGGAGGCGGAGGTTGCAGTGAGCCAAGAATGTGCCACTGCACTCCTGCCTGGGCAACAGAGCAAGACTCCATCTCAAAAAAAAAGAAAAGATTTGTCAAAATTAGATTGATAATTTAGATACAGGACTGGTTAACTTTCTAGGACGGTAAAACCAAAACCCCTTTGTGATTAACTTCTCAATTGGGCAATAAAACCCTATGATTTTATCAAGTTCTGCAGGTTAGCCTTTACCCGACAGGACTATAAATATTGGTGCATTTGTAAGTTGTAGATTATTTATCAAATGTATTGTGACAACAAAGTCACATTCCCTGGGAGAGTCAGATGAGTATCAAGCAAGCTTATTAGAAAATGCTCTAGACCAGGTGCAGTGGCTCATGCCTGTAATCCCAACACTTTGGGAGGCCAGGGCAGGTGGATCACTTGAGGTCAGAAGTTCGAGATCAGCCTGGCCAACATGGTGAAGCCCCATCTCTACTAAAAATACAAAAAATTAGCTGAGCATGGTGGAGCATGCCTGTAATCCTAGCTACTTGGGAGGCTGAGATAGGAGAATTACTTGAACCCAGGAGGCAGAGGTTGCAGTGAGCCAAGATGATGCCACTGCACTCCAGCCTGGGTGACAGAGTGAGATTTCATTTCAAAAAAAAAAAAAAGAAAGAAAGAAAAAGAAAAAGAAAAAAGAAAAAATGCTCTAGTGTGATATCAAAAAAACAAAACAAGAAACCAAAAAATCCTCATTTTACCTTTTCCAAGTTTCAAGAAATGATTCTTTCACAGCAAAGAAGAACTCATCTAGCTTTAGAGATAGGCTACCTGGGTTACTTAGTAAGTATAGGAACTTGAACAAGTTGCTAACTTACTAACCCTTTCTGGACATCAGTTTCCTGGTCTATAAAATGGGAATAATAATACTATGATAGAGTTTATTTCTCCCATGTGAAAGCGCATACAGCAATAAGATGGAGTTCACTTTTTTTTTTTTTTTTTGAGATGGTGTGTCACTCTGCCACCAGGCTGGAGTGCAGTGGCACAATCCCAGCTCACTGCAACCTTCATCTCCCTGGTTCAAGCAATTCTCCTGCCTCAGCCTCCCGAGTAGCTGGGACCACAGGCATGCACCACCACACCTGGCTAATTTTTGTAATTTTAGTAGAGACGGCTTTCACCATGTTGGCCAGGCTGGTCTCGAGCTCCGCACCTCGTGATTCACCCTCCTTGGCCTCCCAAAGTGCTGGGATTACAGGTGTGAACACGGCACCCGGCCAGAGTTCACTTTTTAAAATTATTCCAATCCTATTCTGAGAATGGTTGATTAATACTTGTAGATCTTACTTCTGGGTTTGTTTGACCAATATGAGACTGGGAGTGAGAATCTGTGCAAACTGAAGCCAGACCCCACCTAGACTGACCTGAATGAGAAGACAAGCTAGGGATTTGAGACACCAAGCTTTGAGGCCTGGGAGAATAAGATGGGCTAAGAAAATAAACAGTCAGGATCTTGAGACATTTATTTGGAGGGATAGTTGAGCAAAAATACAGTTTAAATGGTCCACTTGAATATCAGCAGTGAACTGACCGTTATAAACAGAATGACAAGTGACACGATTATTAATAAGTAAAATCTAATTTTACGTCTTGGTAACTTTGCAAACAGCTTCTTGACATTTGCCTTTTACTGTTCCTTGTGCTTTCCATTATTTCCCTTTACCCTCATCTACTTCTGAGATGGGCAGAAGAGGTGCTATTCTGTTTGACTGAGAACTTCATACAGTCAGGAGCTTCACAAAGTCATTTGCTTCTGTGTCTCTGCAGACTGAGGCCCTTCAGAAAATAATTTAAATAGAATTGAGTTTCCATTGTGCAGATGAAGTAACAGGCCCAGCGGTGAAGCCTGGGCCTGTGTCACCGAAGGTGACACTGTGGCAGAACTGTAACTAGAACCCAAGCCTCCTGTCCTCTACTAGAAGGTCTCCTACGCCCAGTAGCTATAAAGGTTTGTACTGTAGAGTTCTACCTTGCACGCTCTGGGGAGTATGCCTTGCATACTCCAGGCCTCTATATGTGGTCAGGAGTGGAGTCTAGGTGAGTGTCCAAATAAAGCATCAGGCTGAGTTTGATGTTGCTGCCTTTTGGCCCTGGAGAAATACTGGAGAGCCAGGCATGGGGGTGCCCGCCTGTAGTCCCAGCTAATCAGGAGGGTGAGGCAGGAGAATCACTTGAACCCAGAAGTTTGAGGCTGCAGTGAGCAATGATCGCACCACTGTACTGCAGTTCTGGGCCACAGAGACAAATCCCGTCTCTCTCTCTCTTTCTTTTTTTTTTTTTTCAGACAGAGTCTTGCTCTATCGCTCAGGCTGGAGTGCAGTGGTGCAATCTCGGCTCACTGCGACCTCCCCCTCCTGGGTTCAAGTGATTCTCCTGCCTCAGCCTCCCGAGTAGCTGGGCAGGTGCGCACCACCATGCCCAGCTAACTTTTTATATTTTTAGTAGAGACAGGATTTCACCATGCTGGCCAGGCTGGTCTTGAACTCATGACCTCGTAATCCACCCGCCATGGCCTCCTAAAGTGCTGGGATTACAGGCATGAGCCACTGCGCCCGGCCAGATCCCATCTCTTAAAAAAATCTTTAGAGATCCCATCTTTTAAAAAAAAATTATTTAAAAAATGTTGGAAAGAGAAACACCAGAGAGAGTCACTCCTTTTGAAGTCCTCCCTAAAGTGTCGTCTTGCCAACCCTTCCAGTCATTCACACAACAATCCTAGTCATAAACTGGGACCGTGCTTGCCATCACCAGGGGTCAGGAAAACTGGCCAGCTGAACCTGCTTGGATGGTGGAAGCTGAACGTGGGTGTTAGAGAAGATGTCGGGACTCCATGCTTGTCTGAAATCACTCTACCACATTCTGGTCAGTAGGTATAGGACTGACAAAGCCCTTCCTCAGAGATGCTGGGTCAGTGAGGAGACCCCAGCTTGCCTCAGCCATCTCACCCTACTCCCGTTTTAGCGTCTGGGGGAAACTGAGAATGCAAGTGACCTTGAGTAAACTAAACACAGTTTGGCTATTCATTATATGTATTCCTGTCTGTTCCTTTCTCATTTGATCCTCACTGGGTTGTTTTTGCATCTATCAAATAGTTCTAGGCTTTCCTCCCCATCAAACTCAGCCTTTTATGGATTTGCATACCAGAGACTTCCAAGCCACAGTTCAGAAGTGATTTGTGGAGAAAGAAGCAGTAAATTTGTGGAGAAATGAGCCTGGGAATGGACGCAGTGACCAGGCTGTGGAGCCATTTATATCTACTCCTCCCTCTGCCGGAGGCTGTTTGTTTGAGTTGGCAGGAAGCCAATCAGATGCACTGGATCAGGGTGTCCTGTCCAAGGAGACAGGGGGCTATTTGTCTTCTCTCATGAGAGAGACAGTCGTGGGAGGAGGAGGGAAGCGCTTAAGAACAGGGATGGAGTAGATAGGGAAAAGATAGCCAGTCAGATCTCTCAAGAGTATGGTCGGCCGGGTACAGTGGCTCACGCCTGTAATCCCACAACTTTGGGAGGCCAAGGCGGGAGGGTCACTTGAGTACAGGGGTTCGAGATCAGCCTGGGCAAGACAGGGAGACCCTGTCTTTACAAATAATTTTTAAAAGTTAGCTGGGTGTAGTGGTGCACATCTGTGCACCCAGCTACCTGAGAGGCTGAGATGGGAGGGACTATTTGAAACTGGGAGGTTGAGGCTGCAGTGCACCATGATTGCATCACTGCACTCCAGCCTGGGTGACAGAGTGAGACCCTGTCTCAAAAAAAAAAAAAGAAAGAAAGAAAGAAAGTGTATTCAAGGTGGCTTCCTTTTATTAGATATGACCCTAGTGAAAACCTGGAGCTCGTCTGAATTGGACGGCCAAGGAGAGAGGCAGAAGAGGATTAGTAGAAAAAGCAGAAACTTCTAGGCTTGACTCAACGACTGTATGGTGTGTGATTTGGGGCAAGCCACCTTCATCTCCATCTCCTCCTCTAGTAAATGTTCAGCATCCTGAGGTCTCCTCCAGTTCTGAAAGGGTATTTTTTGTTGTTGTTTTGTTGTGTTTTTTGAGATGGTGTCTCACTCTTTTGTCCAGGCTGGAGCGTAGTGGCACGATCTCAGCTCACTGCAACCTCCTTCTCCTGAGTTCAAGGGATTCACTCCCCTCAAGCCTCCCAAGGAGCTGGGATTACAGGCACACACCACCATGCCTGGCTAATTTTTGTATTTTTAGTAGAGACAGAGTTTCACCATGTTGGCCAGGCTGGTCTCGAACTCCTGACCTCAGGTGATCCGCCCACTTCGGCCTCCCAAAGTGTTGGGATTACAGGCATGAGCCATAGTGCCTGGCCTCATTTTTTTTTTTTTTTAATTTTTAACTCACAGAACATGAAATTATATGGTTTTAATAATGCAAAGCTGCCGGGCGCGGTGGCTCAAGCCTGTAATCCCAGCACTTTGGGAGGCCGAGACGGGCGGATCACGAGGTCAGGAGATCGAGACCATCCTGGCTAACACAGTGAAACCCCGTCTCTACTAAAAAATACAAAAAACTAGCCGGGCGAGGTGGCGGCGCCTGTAGTCCCAGCCACTCTGGAGGCTGAGGCAGGAGAATGGCCTGAACCCAGGAGGCGGAGCTTGCAGTGAGCTGAGATCCGGCCACTGCACTCCAGCCTGGGCGACAGAGCGAGACTCCGTCTCAAAAAAAAAAAAAAATAATAATAATAATAATAATGCAAAGCTACTTTCATGGGGCTACAGCAGAGAGAAAATAAGGCTAAAATGGAACTTAAAGCTCAAAACATTTCTAAATGGCTGTTTACAGGGGCAGGTCGAGGGAGCCCTCCCTCTGCACTGATAGAAAACAAAAACAACTGGGCCTATTCGACATTGTTGAAAATGTTCTATATCTTGATCTGGTGGGTTTTCTATAGCTATACACATAATTTTCATTTAGCTATACACATAATTTCAATGACTTTTTTGTATGTAAATTATACCGCAATGGAAAGGTTTTAAAATGGACTTAATTAGGCCCAGCATGGTGGCTCATGCCTGTAATCCCAGCATTTTGGGAGGCTGAGGTGGGCAGATTGCTTGAGCCCAGGAGTTCGAGACCAGCCTGGGCAACATGGTGAAACCCCATCTCTACAAAAAAATACAAAAATTAGCTGGGTATGGTGGTGCGCATCTGTAGTCCCAGCTGCTCTGAAGGCTGAGGTAAGAGGAGGAGGCAGAGCAGTGAGTCGAGATTGCGCCACTGCACTCCAGCCTGGGTGACAGAGCCAGACTCTGTCTCAAAAAAAAAAAAAAGTTAATTAGACGGGTGTGGTGGTGTGTGCCTGTAGTCCCAGCTAATTTCGAGGCTAAGTGGGGAAGATCTCTTGAGCCCATGTGTTCGAGGCTGCAGTGAACAATGATTGGGCCACTGCACTCCTGCTTGGGCAACAGATGGAGACCTTGTCTTAAAAAAAAAAAAAAAGAAAAAAAGGCCAGGCGCAGTGGCTCATGCCTGTAATCCCAGCACTTTGGGAGGCCGAGGCAGGCAGATCACGGGGTCAGGAGATCTAAACCATCCTGGTTAACATGGTGAAATCCCATCTCTACTAAAAATACAAAAAATTAGCCGGGCGTGGTGGCGGGCGCCTGTAGTCTCAGCTACTTGGGAGGCTGAGGCAGGAGAATGGCGTGAACCCGGGAGGCGGAGCTTGCAGTGAGCCGAGATCACGCCACTGCACTCCAGCCTGGGCGACAGTGACAGACTCTGTGTCAAACAAACAAAAAAAAAAGGACTTTAGAGAAAGTGGATTTCCATCCAGGAAGACTAAGGATCCCCTTCTGAGTATTTTAAAAATGTTATCTATTTGCGCCAAGGGAAGAGGTAGAATACTAGGGAACCAATAAGATAACCTCTCTTTTGGAGAGATTTCCAAAGTCCTTTATCCTCAGAAATTCTCATGTTCCTCCCCAGGGAACATGAAAAATCCTCCTTACTGTCTAATCTCCATCTCTCCTATTGCAATGCTAGCCACTCCCTCTGCCCTCATGGAGCCCAGCCTTTCCCCTGGCCTTAGACAAAATCTCTTTAGAGCCCTGTAGTTTGGAGTGTTGAGAGAGATTCAATTTCAACCTTTTCACCATCCGTTCTCTGCCCCTCACCCTATTCTCTTCTTCTTGGGGATGTCAATTCCTGTTCTGAGCCCGCCCCCAGCCCAGGCCCTTTTCCGGTGGTATGTGCCAGCCGGTCCTGCATCCCACATCCCCAGCTGTTGACATTTCATTGCCATTACCCACAGAATAAAGAAAGGGGCCCTGTTACTCAACAATAGGGGAAAAGACAGAGACAATGGGAAATTGTGCTTCCGATGGGGTGGGGACTGAGAAGGAAAGGACAGACAGACAGACAGGGGGGTTGTACAGAAGAGGTCCGGTTTCCTGAAGCAGCTGAAAGTCCTGGATGGTTCCCACCTGAGAGTCCGTTTGCAAAGGCAATGCGCAGTCAGGCACCAGAGGGCAGAGGTGAGTACTCTGTTGTGGGGAGAGGGGAGATGGGGATGCTGCTTACCTGAGGTGCATATGGAAAGGGAGGCAGCTCGAGCTTGGCAGTTATAGATCTTTGAGCCACATTTAGAGTTTATCCCCATCCTCATCAGTCCAACACCTTCATATCCACCGATCAATCTACACCTCTCTGGTCCAAAGGCATCAAGAAACAATGAAGAACCTCACTTTCTACACTCTTCCAGGTCATCATTCCTGGGGTGCTCCCTTTATTCCACTGCCCTTCATGGGTTCCCAGCCCTCATCCCAAGCCCAGCATCTTCCCCTAGTCCCAGAATAGTGATTTCCACAGATACAGTCACAGGGCTGGACACAGGTCTCTTAATAAGGCTGAGTGGACTGATGGGGGAGGGGGTCGTTCTTGGCATCTTGGCTTCTTCTTTGAGCACAGGACAGAAGCTTTTCCTCAAAGGTGCAAAAGGAGAAACTGTGTTGAACAGGTGCTCAAGTCCCAGGGTTTTAAGGTGCTTGGAACTCCCAGGAGCCTGGCAAAACCTTCATCCAGAACCTCTTCCTCAAGCAAGACAAAAAGCTGCTAAGCTCTGCTCCCTCTGTCTCTGTGAAGAGACCAGCTTCTAACTGGTAGGCAATGGAGCTGCTGACTACTCGTATTTTCTGTAAGGGGTATGAACAGCATGTGTGTGCACTTGTTTTGAAATACAGAAATATAGATTAGTGAGTAAGTGCTTGAGCCTCACTGTCAGATCTGGATTCAAATCCCAGCAAACCCATCCTCTTACCAGCTGTGTGACCTCATTTCCTAAAATGTGTGCACTTTGGTTTCAGCATGTGTACAATAGGATTTATAATTGTTTCTGCCTCAAGATTGCTGGGAGGAGTAAATATAAAAATATGCATGTAAAGTGCTTGGAGAAGTGTCAGGCACATTCAGTTTTAAAGGTATTCATTTGAGCTATCATTGTTGGTCTCAGTCAATTTCAGTCCTCACGATCACTCTTACTTACCAAGTTCTCCTATAAAGAAGTGTTCTCTTGCTCATGTTCGCATCCCAGATACTTTCACTTTTAACCACTGAGAAGTTTTCTGTGCCTAACCTCTGTTTCTCCTACGGCAAGCTGGTCTTTGGTCCTCATTTACAGGAAGATGGAGCTCCATTCTTTAGATTTCTGGTGACTTCTCAGGGTGCTTCCTCCGTTTCCCCATTCCCCATCCCGTCTTCTCATGAATCCTTAATGAAAGTTCATTCATTAAGCCACACACACTTATTTAACACCACTATGTACCAGAAACTATGCTGGGAACTGGAGATAACAGCTAACACATAAACAGCACTTACTACATTCCAGACACTATTTCAAGCACTTTCCATATATCAATTCATTTGCTCCTCACAACTACTCAGTGAGGTAGGTGTGCTATTATTCCCCACATTTCACTGCTGAGGACACTGAGGCAGAGAGAGGTTAAGTAACTTGTGCATGATAATTAACTTATGCTTAGTCATGCAGTTAGGAAATAGAGGAGCCAGATTTGGAAAATGAATACAGTGAAGTCGAGAAGTCTTCATTTTTTTTGAGACAAGGTCTTGCTCTAACCCCTAGGCTGGAGTGCAGTGGCACGATCTCGGCTCGCTGCAACCTCCACCTCCTGGGTTCAAGCAATTCTGCCTCAGCCTCCCTAGTAGCTGGAATTACAGGTGCATGCCACCATGCCCAGCTAAATTTTATATTTTTAGTAGAGACAGGATTTCACCATGTTGGCCATGCTTGTCTTGAGCTCCTAACCTCAAGTAATTCACCCTCCTCAGCCTTCCAAAGTGTTAGGATTACAGGCGTGAGCCACTGTGCCTGGCCTAGTCCAATTTTTTTTTTTTTTTAAGGTCAAGGGGATAAGAATGATACAACAGGTGCCGGAGGCGGTGGCTCATGCCTGTAATCCCAGCATTTTGGGAGGCCAAGGAATGTGGATTACCTGAGGTCAGGAGTTCTCAAGACCAGCCAGGCCAACATGGTGAAACTCTGTTTCTACTACAAATACAAAAATTAGCCCAGAGTGGTGGCGGGTGCCTGTAGTCCCAGCCTACTCAGGAGGCTGAGGCAGGAGAATTGCTTGAACCCAGGAGGCGGAGGTTGCAGTGAGCTGAGATGGTGCCATTGCACTCCAGCCTGGGCAACAAGAATGAAACTCCGTCTCAGAAAAAAAAAAAAAAGAATGATACAAAAAAGGAGGAGCTGGGTGCAGTGTCTCAAACCTGTAGTTCCAGCTACTTAGGAGGCTGAGGTGGAAGCATTGCTTGAGCGCAGGAGTTGGAGGCCAGCCTGGGCAACATAGTAAGACCCTGTATCTTATTTAAAAAAATTTTAAAAGGGGGGAAATCAACTACTGTACAGAAATAGATAATTGCATTTAAAGTAGTTTTTAAAAATAACTTTATAATTTTATATTTTTTAACTTCGTAATTTCTGGAAAACCTCCTTGATATAGTCTATATACGGATACATATTATGTTCAAATTCACACTGTTAAGTTTAGGTGCTAATAAAAGTACTTGTAAGACAAAAACAGTCCTGGCTGGGTGTGGTGGCTCATGCTTGTAATCCCAGCATTCTGGGAGGCCAAGGCAGAAGGATTACTTGAACCCAGGAGTTCAACACCAGCCTGGGCAACATTTTGAAACTCCATCTCTACAAAAAATAGAAAAGAAAAAAAAAATTAGTGGGGCATCGTGGTGTACACCTGTAGTCCCAGCTACTCAGGAGGCTGAAATGGGAGAATGGCTTGAGCCTGGGAGGGCGAGGCTGCAGTAAGCCATGATCATACCACTGCACTCCAGTCTGGGCAAGAGAGTGAAACCCTATCTCAAAAAAAAGGTCCCCAGTCCAGCAGATCACAGTGCACTACAGTGTGGAAAACTGGGGGTGAGTAAAGGTTTCCCAAAGGAGGTGAGGCCTGTGCAACCAATGCAGGCACAAAGGAAAGGAAATGAGTGCAAACTTGGACTGTGTGGGAAACTGCCAGAAGTCCAGCATGTCTGGGGCACAGTGCAGGGGCCAAAGTGGTAAGAGGCGAGGTGGGAGCCATGCTGGAGATGCAGGGAGCAACTGGATTATAGACAGCCTTGGAAGCTGTGGTTATGAGATTGGATTTTATCCTCAGGGCAACCGGGAGTCACTTTCAAGCAAGAGAGTGACAAGGCCAGGCACAGTGGCTCACGCCTGCTGTAATCCCAGCACCAGCCTTGTCAACGCAGCATGACCTTGTCTCTACTAAAAACTTAAAAGAAAAAATCAGCTGGGGTGGTGGCACATGTCTGTAGTCCCAACTACTCAGGAAGCTGAAGTGGGAGGATCACCTGGGGCTAGAAGTTAGGGGCTGCAGTGAACCATGATCATGCCACTGCACTGCAGCCTGGAATATGGAGCAAGACTCTGTCTCAAGAAAAAAAAAAAAAAGCGGGAGAGTGATAAGATCATTTTGACTTTGGTTTCAAGATGGAGAATGGGTGCTGGGAGAGGATAGAGATGAGCTGGCAGTCCAGATGGCAAGCTTGGGAAGTAGCACTTGTGATGAAAGGGACAGGTAGAGGAGATGCTAAATTAGTACCTGCAGGCTGAGAGGATGTGACAGAGGAAGAGAAGGAGAGGAAGGGGATTGCTACTGCCTTCCTCCCCTCATCACCTTCCTTTTGTCACCTACCCCTTCTCTCTGCCCCGGTGGCTTCCAACTGGACAGTCCCTTCTAGGAATCTCTGATGGAAGTTCACTGATAACCCTGCTTTTCCCCACCCTTTTGCCCCAGTCCTAACTGCCCACTCTTTGTGCCCTGCAGACAGTGCTGGGCTGCCCCCCATCATGCCAGGTGGGCTCACCCTCCCCACACTCTGCTGCTTTCTTCTTTGGGCCTTCACCATCTTCCACAAAGGCCAAGGAGACCCAGGTAAGACCCCAGCCCAGGCCAGAATCTGGGGAAAGCTTGGGGAGGCTGCAAGGGTGGGGAAAGGGGAAAGGGCAGTTGTTGCAGGTACTCAGGGAGTGAAAGTCATTGCTGAGAAAGCAATGGAGGAGAGGGTTGGGGGGCTCTGGAGAAAGCATTTGGGGAGCAGGGTCTGATGGGCACTTGGAGCAATGAGGATCGGGGGTTCCTGCCACTGTGGCCCCCTCTGCTCAGCATCCCACCCGGGCCCCCACTACCTCCTGCCCCCCATCCACGAGGTCATTCACTCTCATCGTGGGGCCACGGCCACGCTGCCCTGCGTCTTGGGCACCACGCCTCCTAGCTATAAGGTGCGCTGGAGCAAGGTGGAGCCTGGGGAGCTCCGGGAAACTCTGATCCTCGTCACCAACGGACTGCACGCCCGGGGGTATGGGCCACTGGGAGGGCGCGCCAGGATGCGGAGGGGGCATCGGCTGGACGCCTCCCTGGTCATCGCTGGCGTGCGCCTGGAGGACGAAGGCCGGTACCGCTGCGAGCTCATCAATGGCATCGAGGACGAGAGCGTGGCGCTGACCTTGAGTCTGGAGGGTGAGGCCCTTCCACTCCCGCCCTATTCCTCTGTAGCAGGCGGGACCGCCTCGCCTGGGTCTCCCAGGGCTCCTTTCCAGTATCTCCCCATCACCCCCGGGGACCCCAGCTCCCTCTCCCAGGCCGCGCCGCCCTTCCTCCCCCTCCGCTCCCATCTGCTGGCCCTCCCCAGGCTCTCCGCCACCCCCTAGGTGTGGTGTTTCCGTACCAACCCAGCCGGGGCCGGTACCAGTTCAATTACTACGAAGCGAAGCAAGCGTGCGAGGAGCAGGATGGACGCCTGGCCACCTACTCCCAGCTCTACCAGGGTAAGCGGCCGAACCCAGCACCTCCCAGGCCCCGCGGAGCTGTCTCAGGGGCCCGAGAGAGGGCGCCAGGCGAGCTCAGTCTGGCTCCTGCCTGTGATGCCTCTCATCCCCGACCCCCGCCGTCTCCCGCCAGCTTGGACCGAGGGTCTGGACTGGTGTAACGCGGGCTGGCTGCTGGAGGGCTCCGTGCGCTACCCTGTGCTCACTGCGCGCGCCCCGTGCGGCGGTCGAGGCCGGCCCGGGATCCGCAGCTACGGGCCCCGAGACCGGATGCGCGACCGCTACGACGCCTTCTGCTTCACCTCCGCGCTGGCAGGTGAAACGCGGGGCGAAGGCAGGGTCTTGGCGCGGGGTCTGAAAAATGTGGGGGGCGAGGAGTGGACCTCAGTTTGAGATCAGGGAAGGGTCTCCGGGTCCCTCCAAGGCACCGCCCCTCCATCAGCCCGCTCGCCCGTCCGCCTGGGCTCCAGCCCACCTCTCCAAACCCTCCCTGCACTTCTGCCTCGATCCCCTCACTCCTAGTACCCAAGCTCGATCCAGCACCTCTGCGGCCCCGGCCCCCAACTCCGCCTTCTGGGAGTCAGCAGCCCCGCCCCGCCCCGCCTACCCTACTTTCGGTCGGTGACCCGCTGTGGTCCCCAGGTCAAGTGTTCTTCGTGCCCGGGCGGCTGACGCTGTCTGAAGCCCACGCAGCGTGCCGGCGACGAGGCGCCGTCGTGGCCAAGGTTGGGCACCTCTACGCCGCCTGGAAGTTCTCGGGGCTAGACCAGTGCGACGGCGGCTGGCTGGCTGACGGCAGTGTGCGCTTCCCAATCATCACGCCGCGGCCCCGCTGCGGGGGGCTCCCGGATCCCGGAGTACGCAGCTTCGGCTTCCCCAGGCCCCAGCAGGCAGCCTATGGGACCTACTGCTACGCCGAGAATTAGACGCCCACCGTGTCCCCCTCCAGCGCGCGCGACGAAGCTTGGGAGTCGTGGCGGGGTTCTCTCGCCACCCCTTTCCGGAGAACCTCCCCTCCCTCCAGACCGGGAGCGACCTCTCCAGACCTGTCTTCCCAGCCGGGGCCTGCGGGCCTTGGACCCTGGCTGGCCCGGTGGCGGGGAGGGGAAGCGGGGGCGCCCCCGGCGGCGAGATGCGGCGGTGACCCTCGGACCCGCTGCGGTTCACGAGCCCCAGGAGAGGACTCAGCCACCGCCGAGGGGAGGGACAGGCGGCCGGGGGCATTAACTGACCTCTGAGTACAGCAATAAAATAACCTGGGGATCTTTTGTGTTGGGCGGGGCTGTAAGCGCTGCGAGGCGTGGAGAGGTGTGTGTGTGTGTGTGTGCGCTCGCGCGCGCGCTCATGTCGGGGCTGATGACCCGTGATCCTGCGTGCCCACTGAGCACCTAAGACAGGGTAAGGGGCAGGGCTGTTGCCGTTACGGGGTGGGTCAGCGGAAGAGCGGGAGTGCGGTGAGAGGGCACCAATAGGCCAAGGGAGAGGGAGAACTGGAGACCACGTGGGCGCCTGGCCCACGCAGGAGAACCTAGCATGTTGTTGCGCCAGGCGCCACGCGGGGGCGCCGCACACTCACCTAAGATTAGTTCAAATCTGCCAGGGGCGCCCCATGCCACCAGGCCTACCCTGTGTGCCCCAGATAACAAACATAAGACAACTTAGGGCCGGGCGCGGTGGCTCACGCCTGTAATCCCAGCACTTTGGGAGGCCGAGGCGGGCGGATCACGAGGTCAGGAGATCGAGACCATCCTGGCAAACAGGGTGAAACCCCGTCTCTATTAAAAATACAAAAAATTAGCCAGGCGTGGTGGTGGGCGCCTGTAGTCCCAGCTACTCTCGAGGCTGAGGCAGGAGAATGGCGTGAACCCGGGAGGCGGAGCTTGCAGTGAACCGAGATTGCGCCACTCCCCTCAACCGGGGGAAACACAGCGAGACTCCGCCTCAAAAAAAAAAAAAAAAAAAAAGGCAACTTAAACGTATTTCAAAATGTGCAGCCTGCAGACCTCCCTGAAGCATTTGCGTAGACTACTGTTTTGTTTTGTTTTGTTTTTTTGAGACGGAGTCTTGCTGTGTCGCCCAGGCTGGAGTGCAGTGGCTGGATCTCAGCTCACTGCAACCTCCGACTCCCGGGTTCACGCCATTCTCCTGGCTCAGCCTTCTGAGTAGCTGGGACCACAGGCGCCGGCCACCTCGCCCGGCTAATTTTTTGTATTTTTAGTAGAGACGGGGTTTCACCGTGTTTGCCAGGATGGTCTCGATCTCCTGACCTCGTGATCCGCCCGTCTCGGCCTCCCAAAGTGCTGGGATTACAGGCTTGAGCCACCGCGCCCGGCCAGCGTAGACTACTGTTAAAGATAGGAAAGTGATATTCTTGCTGGAATTGACAGGAAATTAACCCTGTGGAAGGAGGAGGCAAACACCAAACACCAGGGCCACCAAAGGAAACGGGCAACTGG
This sequence comes from Piliocolobus tephrosceles, assembly GCF_002776525.5. Lineage (NCBI taxonomy): Eukaryota > Metazoa > Chordata > Mammalia > Primates > Cercopithecidae > Piliocolobus > Piliocolobus tephrosceles. The sequence goes on from NC_045434.1 coordinate 94,246,142, forward strand.
ACAAGTAACATTCTTAACTCGTGGCTAAAATGAAACATACTAACAATTCAAGAGACAAATTCTAATGTTATTAATTCACTATTCACATATATGTTGGTGTGTATATACATAGGTTTCTAACTATACTACAAAAAGCCTGAGCTAGATAATACTAATGTACGGGGCAAAGGGCATGAACAAGCTAATGGTGCTTGATATATATAGTAAAATTGATTTCCAAGGGGGTTCTTGTTATAATTGCTAAAGAGAATTCATGCCATGGAACATTATATAAGGGACAGAGAATGATAGAATGAACAGCATCTTCAAAAACCATCACGCAACAAACGAGATATTTGTGCCATTTCCTAAACCTTGACTTTCTCATCTTGGTGTGGGATAGTAGTGTTTGCCTTTTGTGTTTGTTGTGAGAATCAGTTGAGGCATTGCATGTACTGGGTAGTACATGCCTGGTACACATAGCAGGCACTCAAGTGGTACCTATAATAATTAATAATTATTAAGATTACAGTAATATAGCAACAATAGTAGTTTTTCAGCTTCTTATCAGGCAGCCTGGAGGGTTGGTTGTCGTATGGCACTATATTAGTCAAGATCATGTAGATTATGCTGTGAAAACAACTCCCAAATCTCAGATAGCAAATATAAGACGACTTAAACATATTTCAAAATGTGCAGCCTGCAGATCTCCCAGAAACGTTTGTGGGGACTAAACTATTAAGGATAGGAAAATCAGGCCCAGCACGGTGGCTCACACCTGTAATTCCAACACTTTGGGAGGCAGAGGTGGGCAGATCATTTAAGGTCAGGAGCTTGAGACCAGCCTGGCCAACTTGGTGAAACCCCGTCTCTACTTTAAAAATGTAAAAATTAGCCAGGCATGGGGGCGGGTGCCTGTAATCCCAGCTACTCAGGAGGCTGAAGCAGGAGAATTGCTTGAACTCGGGAGGCGGAGGCTGCAATGAACAGATATCGCACCACTGCACTCCAGCCTGGGCGGCAGAGCGAGACTCCATCTCAAAAAAAAGAAAAAAAAAAAAGGTTTATTTCTCAGGCTACACGGTCAACAAGGGGGAATTCTTATTTTTGTCATTCAGGGACACAGGCTGATAGAGTACCCACCATCTCGAATACTGTCAGTCACCATACTAGCAGGAAGAAATAATAAGAGCTCTGCAGGGTTTCACAAAGACAATTAATAGCTCCCACCCAGAAGTGACACCTGTCCCTTCAGTTGACAACTCATTTGCCAGAACTAATCACATCGCCCCACCGAACCACAAGGGGGCAAGAAAGAGCAATCCTTCTTTGGCCTAGAAATAGGAAAACTGGAAATATTTGCTGAACAGCATCAGTGTCCACCATAAGCACAAAGGAGAGCAGTCTAGACTCTGGGACATATGGTAGTCACCTATCCATCTACCCCTTTTCTGGGTTTTCTAAGCTATTGCCTATGATGAAGTCAGAACCCCAGAAAGCCAAGATACTGGACCCCAGCAGCTCAGCCAGCAGGAGGATGGCTTTTCTTCAGTGTAATGCCTTCAGCCTAAGGGCAAGAGATCATACAAGAAATGGTCATGGGCCGGGCACAGTGGCTCATGCCTGTAATCCTAGCACTTTGGGAGGCCGAGGCATTTGGGATCAGGAGTTTGGGACCAGCCTAGGCAACATGGCAAAACCTCATCTCTACAAAAAAATACAAAAATTAGCTGGGCTTGGTGGCACACTCCTGTTGTCCCAGCTACTCAGGAGGCTGAGGTGGGAAGATCACTTGAGCCAGGGAGGTCCAGGCTGCAGTAAGCCGAGATGATACCACTGCACTCCAGCCTGGGTGACAGAGCAGGACCCCGTCTCAAAAAAAAAAAAAAAAAAAAGTGAAAAAGGCCATGAGAAGAGCTTTCCATTTGCTGCAAATCTCCATTTCTTCAATCACAAAACCACAATACCACTCATTCCTACAACTACTCTGTATATTGCTATCACCATTATTTCTTATTATAGAAAATTTGAAACATACACAAAAGTAAGGAGAATAGTATGATGAACTACTCCATCACCTGGCTTGGCCATTATCAAAATTCTGCCCTTCTTTTTTCATGGGTCCTCTCAGTCATGTTGGGTTTTACTGGAGTATTTGAAAGTAAATCTCAGATATCCTATCATTTCACCTGTAAGACTCAATATGCATTTCTAACACACAATGACTTCTAAAAATAACCATAATTCCATTATCACACTTCTCCAACAAAATTAAACTAAATATTAGTCATCTAACACTTAGTTCATGATCATTTTTCCCTGAATGTCCAAAAAATAAAATTTTACGGTTGATTTGCTCAAACTAGAATCCAACCAAGGTCTACAACTTTGCAGTTGGTTAATTTGGGGGCTGAGGGTTTTTTTTTTTTTTTAACAGACAGGGTTTCACTATGTTTCCCAGGCTAGACTTTAATTCCTGGGTTCAAGTTATCCTCCTGCCTCAGCCTCCTGAGTAATTTTTCTTTTTTTCCCCTAAGACTGAGTCTTGCTTTGTCACCTAGTTTAGAGTGCGGTGGCGCAATCTCGGCTCACTACAAGCTCCACCTCTCGGGTTCATGCCATTCTCCTGCTTCAGCCTCTCAAGTAGCTGGGACTATAGGCGCCCGCCACTACGCCCGGCTAATTTTTTGTATTTTTAGTAGAGACGGGGTTTCACCATGTTAGCCAGGATGGTCTCGATTTCCTGACCTCATGATCCACCCGCCTCGGGTTCCCAAAGTTCTGGGATTACAGGTGTGAGCCATCACCCTCCACCTGAGTAATTTTTTTAAGTCTCTGTTAAGTTACAGTACTTCTGCCCCCTTCATTTTATCTATGCCATGTATTTGTATGTTCAAGAAACTAGGTCATTTTTTCCTGTCAAGTTTCCCACATTCTGGATTTGGCTGAGTGTACCCTTGCAAATGTCATTTAACATGTTCCTTTGTCCCCTGTGATTATATTTAGAAGTTTGACTAAATTCAAACAGGCTTGGTGGCTCACACCTGTAATCCCAGCACTTTGGGAGACTGAGGTAGGCGGAGCACCTGAGGTCAGGAGTTTGAGACCAGCCTAGCCAACATGGTGAATCCCCGTGTCTGCTAAAAGTACAAAAAATTAGCCAGGCATGGTGGCAGGAGCCTGTAATCCCAGCTACTCAGGAGGCTGAGGCAGGAGAATCACTTGAATCCAGGATGTGGAGGTTTTAGTGAGCCGAGATCACACCAATGCATTCCAGCCTGGGCAATTGAGTGAGACTCCACCTCAAAACAAACAAACAAACAAATTCATGTTCACTTTTTTTCTGGAAACATTTTGTAAGTGATACTGTATCCTCTTTCATCACATCAGGAGGCACCTGGTGACTGGTAGTTCTACTTTCTTTTGTTTGTTTGGTTTTTGAGATGGAGTCTTGCTCTGTCACCCAGGCTGGAGTGCAGTGGCACGATCTTGGCTCACTGCAACCTTTGCCTCCCAGGCTCAAGTGATCCTGCTGCTTCAGCCTCCTGAGTAGCTGGGATGACAGGCATGTGCCACCACACCTAGCTAGTTTTTTTTTTTTTTTTTTTTTTAACAGAGTTTTGCTCTGTCACCCAGGCTGGAGTGCAGTGGCGCGATCTCGGCTCACTGCAAGCTCCACCTCCCGGGTTCACGCCATTCTCCTGCCTCAGCCTCCTGAGTAGCTGGGACTACAGGCGCCCGCCACCACGCCCGGCTAATTTATTTTATTTTATTTTATTTTCAGTAGAGACGGGGTTTCACCATGTTAGCCAGGATGGTCTTGATCTCCTGACCTTGTGATCCACCCGCCTTGGCCTCCCAAAGTGCTGGGATTACAGGCTTGAGCCACTGAACCCAGCCTTTTTTTATTTTTATTTTTTGTAGAGACAAGGTTTTGCCATTGTTGCCCAGGCTGGTCTCAAGGTCCTGGCCTCAAAACATCTTCCTGCCTTGGCCTCCTAAAATGTTGGGATTACAGGTGTGAGCCACCACGCCTGGGCCTTAATCTACTTTCAGTGATGTTGAGACTGATCGGTAAATTCAGAGTGTCTGTCCATTAATTATAAGGTTCTTCATTGTAGGTCAGGCGCGGTGGCTCACGCCTGTAATCCCAGCACTTTGGGAGGTCAAGGTGGGAGGATCACCTGAGGTCAGGAGTTTGAGACCAGCCTGACCAACAAGGTGAAACCCCATCTCTACTAAAAATAAAAAGGTTAAAAAAATTAGCCTGGTGTGGTGGCAGGCACCTGTAGTCCCAGCTACTCAGGAGGCTGAGACAAGAGAATTGTTTGAATCCGGGAGGTGGAGGTTGCAGTGAGCTGAGATTGAGTCACTGCACTCCAGCCTGGGCGACAGAGCAAGACTCCATCTCAAAAATAAATAAATAAAAGTTCTCCATTGTATTAGTTTCCGGTGTCTGCTGTTACAAATTACCACAAACTTTGTGTTTAAAACAACATACATTTATTCTCTTACCATATAGACATTTATTCTCTATCAGCCAGAAGTCCAAAATCTAGGTTTTCAATAACACAGTGGTACAACAACGACGACGACGACAACAAAAACCTAGGTGTCAGCAGGGCACTGCCTCTGGAGGTTGTGGGTAGAACCCTTCCTTGCCTCTTCCAGCTTCTCGCAACTTCTGTTCCTTGGCTTCCTTAGCTGCATCACTCCAATCTCTGCCTTTGTGGTCATGTAGCCTCCTCCTCTTCATGCGTCTGTGTCTTTTCCTCTTCTATCTCTCATAAGTGCACATGTCATTGGATGTACCCCACCTGGCTAATCCAGGATGAACTCATTTCATGACCCTTAACTGAAGTTAAGGAATGAATTCACGTAATGAATTACGTCAGCAAAGATTCTTTCCTGAAACAAGGTAACATTCACAGTTTTCAGGGATTCGGCCATGGATATATTATCTTTTCTTTCTCTCTTTCTTTCTTTCTTTCTTTCTTTCTTTCTTTCTTTCTTTCTTTCTTTCTTTCT
>NC_045434.1:94251158-94286520 GCF_002776525.5 Piliocolobus tephrosceles
TCTTTCTTTCTTTCTTTCTTTCTTTCTTTCTTTCTTTCTTTCTTTCTCTCTCTCTCTCTCTCTTTCTCTCTCTCTCTCTCCCCCCCTTTCTTTCTTTTTGACAGAGTTTCACTCTTGTTGCCCAGGCTGGAGTGCAATGGTGTGATCTCAGCTCACCGCAACCTCCGCCTTCCAGGTTCAAGCAGTGCTCCTGCCTCAGCCTCCTAAATAGCTGGGATTATAGGCATGTGCCACCACCCCGGCTAATTTTGTATTTTTAGTAGAGACAGAGTTTCTCCATGTTGGTCAGGCTGGTATCGAACTCCCAACCTCAGGTGATCCTCCCATCTCAGCCTCCCAAAGTGCTGGGATTACCGGCATGATCCACCGTGCCCAGCCTATGGACATATTTTCTTGGGGCCACCATTTGACCCCCTTCACCTATCAACCTTTTATCTGATGGCACTGATGATCATTGTCTAGATTCATTCATTCATTCGCAGTTGCAAAATGGAGATTGTCTAATTTTGTCATTCCTCCTCCTCCTTCTTCTTCTTCTTTTTTTTTTTTTTTTTTTTGAGATGGAGTCTTGTTCTGTCACCCAGGCTGGAGGTGCAGTGGCTTGATCTCGGCTCACTGCAACCTCTTCCTCCTGAGTTCAAGTGATTCTTCTGCCTCACCCTCCCTAGTAGCTGGGATTACAGGTGCGTGCCACCATGCCCAGCTAATTTTTGTATTTTTAGTAGAGAAGGGGTTCCACCACGTTGGCCAGGCCAGTGTCAAACTCCTGACCTCAAGTGATCTGCCCACCTCAGCCTCCCAAAGTGCTGGGATTACAGGCGTGACCCACTGCGCCAGGCCCACCTTCATTTATTAGCTGTGAATCATCTATAAGAAAAACTGCTCTCAATAACTGCTTTGTTACTCTAACATTTCACCCATTCAGGAAAGGTAGAATTAATGCTTGATTATCTCCCATTTGTCTTAGGTGGGCTAAGGAAGATCTACTTCCTAAAAGCAGATCTTGAGTCAGGAACGTAAGTAGTTTACTTGGTAAGTGATGCTTATAGGCACTGGGAGAGGAGTGGAGAAGTGGGACAGGAAAGGGAATGGGGCCAGTTAGAGGCATGCATTAGAGCAGGTGGGCAAATAGTGTTAAATCCTGCTAGGAACCTACACTAGGAGAAGTGTAGAAGCTGCCTCAGAGAATCCTACCCAAGGGGCAAAGAAATAGGATATAATTGTCAACTCCCTCTCTGTTGGTTGAGACCTCCTTCTGGGAGCATTAACTCTGCAGCATTCCTGGTTTGCCCTGAGCACAACATGCTCCCACAGCCAGAATAAATGCCTCCAGGCAGAGTCACAGATGTTCACAAAGATGCCTTCTCCTTTAGAGGTGAATGCTGAAGGATGTGGGTCACAGTACCATCCACGCTTTGCACTGCTAGGATCCATTCGTGCCTCTCATTCCCTGAGTTCATTCTATCCTGTCTCTGATGCTTCAAGGTGGTAGCTGATTGTAATTTCTAACTCTTTTAAAAGAAAGTCTTAACAACAGGCTGAGTGTGGTGACTCGTGCTTGTAATCCCAACACTTTTTGAGGCCAAGGTTGGAGGATCACTTAAAGCTAGGAGTTTGAGACCAGTCTGAGCAACAAAGCAAGACCTCTGTCTCTAAAAAATAATTTAAAAATTCACTAGGTATGGTAGCGTGTGTCTGTAGTCCCAGCTACTAGGGAGGCTGATATGGAAGGATTTCTTGAGCTTAGTAGTTTGAGGCTGCAGTGAGCCATAATCATGCCACTGCACTCCAGCCTGGGTGACAGAGTGAGACCGCATCTGTTTTTTTCAAAAAAATTGTACAACCGATGGGTTAGTGGGACAAACCATAACCATTGCTGCAGTTGGTTCCAAGGCTGAAATCAACATTCAACATTTCCCTCCTCTACAGTTCATTCTGTTGGTCTGCAGGACTTTCTCAGTGGAAAATCCAGGCCTCCATGCCTAAAGTTCTCTGCCTTACGTTACCATGCCCTTGCCAGGCCATCATTGATACAACTGCCTGTTCATTGGATAATGATGATGAAATATCTCTGCTTGCATAATTCCTTTCTTTGTGTACTGGCCAATTGGTATGAGATGCCCCAAATGACCCAGTGGCTGCTGTAGCCTTAGGTTTAGCAGTACCTTCACTGTGACCTCTGGGAGCTGCATCTGCCACTCCAAGAACCAGGGCTTCTAATCCTGCAGACCTTAAATATATAAAGACAGGAGGCACAAATTCCCTCAAATGAATCACTAGGACTGATGGTGAGAGGGGTATTCCTTCTTCCATACCTTGGTTCCTGTACCCCTGATTTCTAGTTTTCTGGCATATAGCACTATATAATGACCATTAGCTCAAAACATATACTGCATTTTGCAGGACAGCACCCAAGTCCCAGAGGGTTTTTCCCCAAGCTGGCTGTAGATGTGCTGTAATGAGGCCATACTAATGTACTAGCAAGCTGGAAGGTTCAAGGTGATGTGATATATTATAGCATAGAACCAATGGATCCTGTGGTTGTGTGTCCATTGTCACACTTCCTTCACTATAAAGTGGACACCCTTGGTTAGAGGTGAGACTATAAGGGATCTCATAAGGACAAATCATTGACTTTGGGCCCTTGATATTTGGTGCTGGCCAAGGCATTTAGTCAGGAAAGACAAATCCTTATCCAGAATATGCACTAATCCCAGTGAGGACATATTACACCTCCCCCAGATTGAAAGAGATACATTGAAATCAACATACTATCAGGCGGGCACAGTGACTCACACCTGTAATCCCAGCTACCCAGGAGGCTGAGGTGGGAGAATCACCTGAGCCTGGGAGGTCAAGGCCACAGTGAACTGAGATCACACCACTGCACTCCAGCCTGGGCAACCAGAGTGAGACTCTGTTTCAAAAACAAACAAACAAACAAACAAAAAACATACTATCAGCTGCTTGGTTGATCTCCTTGAGGGCTGGTACCATGTTGAGGGGTCAGCATCTGTCTCTGCTGCAGACAGGCCAAACATTCAGCAGTGGCAGTAGCTAGACGAGCCTTGATGAGAGGCCACCCATGCTGGTGGACCCTTGCATAGACTCCTGATCTACTGCCACAACTACTCCATTCATGGGCCCACCATGGAAGCCCTGGCATGACAAAGGCTGGTTTATCCGCTGGAGTCCTTCTGTTCCCTTAGCTATTCAATGCCCCCTCTTCAGTGAATGTTCTTTAATGGTACTGATATAAGATACAAAGATTTATCACTTTGTGCTCACTCCTATAAGTCCATCCATATACCTCTTCCCCGGACATCCTTACCTTCCAATCTTGCTCTCTTCTGGCCTCTGACCAACCAATGAAGCCACTGCCACTGCTCAAGAATCCACATGTATATACGTTCCTCAAGTCACCTCTCTCACTGCAGAGTAGACCACCAGTGTGCTGCTTGAAATGTCCTCCCTGGAGGATTTCCCCTCACATTGTCTTTCAAGGCCACCCCTGAGTGGGGCTGTAGTGTGGCAGCATCCAAGTTTAGCTCATATCGATGGATCAGACAGACCCACCCATGAACCAGGCCTACATGTTTTCCTCCTCTAAAGCCTGGTTATAGGGAAATTCCCACAAGTCTACAGGGTGAGCTGAGAGAGGTACAGGAGCAACAGAGACAGGAAAAGTGGAATCTGGACTCCCTGCACTTGTAGCTTATTCATGCCCTCTGGACAGCTTACATCCAATTCTGAATATACCATTTGTGTTGCTGCTGTGCCCATATGTCTTCATGACTTGGTGGGTCTGAAAATTCCCAGATCTTGATGGCAAGCAGAGACGAGAAAGGGAAGGAATCCAGTAAAGGTTGCATAATGGAACAGGCTATGGCCGTGGACAAATGAAATGCATGCCTGCTGGGGCGCTCTGGGAGCTGGTGTAGAACTTGCCACCGTTTTCCCACCTGAGAGATGAGGAGGCTGGGGTTTTAATTTACCAACTCTGGCTGGGCGCTGCGGCTTACGCCTGTAATCCTAGCACTTTGGGAGGCCGAGGTGGGCAGATCACCTGAGGTCAGGAGTTTGAGACTAGCCTGGCCAACATGGTGAAACCCCATCTCTACTAAAAATATAAAAATTAGCCAGGTATGGTGGCATGTGTCTGTAATCCCAGCTACTGGGGAGGCTGAGGCAGGAGAATCACTTGAACCCGGGAGGCTGAGTTTACAAAGCTGAGATCACACCACTGCACTCCATGGAGCCTGGGTGACAGAGTGAGACTCTGTCTCAAATAATAATAATAATAACAACAACAACAACAACAACAACAACAATAATAATAATTTACCACCTCTCCACCTGTCACTTGTTGAAGGCTGGTCCCAGGGGCATTAACCTTCTGGCACTTCTGACTTACTGTGCACTTAGGCCAAGCATTCCTCCACAGACACAAATATACTCGGGCAGCAAGCAGTCTTTGGTTTGTTGAGTGCTAAGAGAATATGGGTCAGGCCAGCAACAGGATGTGCTAGCCCCTGTTAATTTTCAAAACCTTGAATCGGTACCCTATCAATGTCCAAAGGTGACCAGTGGTTTTATTTTTCAGTATAATTATGAACTTATGAACTTTTCATTTATTTGATGTGTTTCAATCTCGTACAGTCATTATTCATTTTAATGCTGAAACTGTTTCATCCTTGGCCAGTGGGAGTCTTCTCAAGTTGGCTACTGGGTCTTTTTAAAATGACCCTCACCTAACCTGAGTTGTATAACTGTAACTTCCTTATTCTCTCTCTCTCTCTTTCTTTCTTTTTTGTTTTAGAGAGACAAGGTCTTGCTCTGTTTCCCAGGCTAGAGTGCAGTGGCACCATTCTAGCTCACTGCAGCCTCATACTGTGGACTCAAGTGATCCTCTGCCTCAGTCTCTCAAGAAGTTAGAACTACAGGCATGTGACACCATACCCAGCTAATCGATCCTCCCTTCCTTCCTTCCTTCCTTCCTTCCTTCCTTCCTTCCTTCCATCCTTCTTCCCTCCCTTCCTCCCTCCCTCCCCATCTCTCCCTCGTTCCCTCCCTCCCTTCCCCCTCTCTTTCTTTTCTTTTCTTTTTTCTTTTCTTTCTCTTATTGGTACAGACCAAGTCTTGCTATGTGCCCAGGCTGGTCTCCAACTCCTGGATTCCAGCAATCTTCCTGCCTTGGCCTCCTAAAGTGTTGGGATTACAGATGTGAGCCACCCCACCCAGCCAAACTTCCTTATTCTCTAGTCTGTCAAACTATCCTGGCCCAGACCTGGAATTTCACCAAAGAGTGCTTGTTCCTTTTAGTAGGAAGTGCTATATGGAGATCACAATTGGGACACACAGGGGATTCATTGTTACTGGGTTGTCACTGCTTCTGAGCCTTTTCAGTGGCACGAGTTCATGCTGATAGTTCCAATCCAGATGAAGGATTAGCAGTATTTGCTGGGCATGCTGGCTTATGCCTGTAATCCCAGCACTTTGGGAGGCTGAGGTGGGCAGATCACCTGAGGCCAGAGTTCAAGACCATCCTGGCCAACATGGTGAAACCCTGTCTCTACTAAAAATACAAAATAAGCTGGGCATGGTGGCATGCTCCTGTGGTTCCAGCTACTTGGGAGAACTAGCAGGGGAATCGCTTGAACCCAGGAGGTGGAGGCTGCAGTGAGCCAAGATTATACAACTGCACTCCCGCCTGGGCAACAGAGACTCTGTCTCAAAAAAAAAAAAAAAAAAAGATTAGCAGTTTTTCCTTAAATTTCCTTCTCTTACAGTCAAAATCTTGGTTTCTAACACTATTAATATTACTAATTACTTATTTACTTTATTATGATAAATAGTATGTTATAATAACTCTCAAAATAGGCTGGGCGCGGTGGCTCAAGCCTGTAATCCCAGCACTTTGGGAGGCTGAGGCAGGCGGATCATGAGGTCAGGAGATGGAGACCATCCTGGCTAACACGGTGAAACCCCGTCTCCTGTCTCTACTAAAAATATAAAAAATTAGCCGGGCATGGTGGCGGGTGCCTGTAGTCCCAGCTACTTGGGAGGCTGAGGCAGGAGAATGATGTGAACCTGGGAGGCGGAGCTTGCAGTGAGCTGAGATCACACCACTGCACTCCAGCCTGGATGACAGAGCAAGACTCCGTCTCAAAAAAAAAAAAAAAAAAAAAAAAATACATGTATATATACACGTGTGTGTGTGTGTGTGTATAACTCTCAAAATAATAATGCCAACATTAAAATTTATCCATGGCTCCTTTCGCCCTTAGGGGGCTGGAGAGATATAGTCAAAATGCTGAGTTTTATAATCACTTGAAATAATTTTTTTTTTTTTTGAAACAGAGTCTCACTGTGTCTTCCAGGCTGGAGTGCAGTGGCACAACCTTGGCTCACTGAGACTTCCGCCTCCCAGGTTCAAGGGATCCTCATGCCTCAGCTGCTCCAGTAGCTGGGATTATAGGTGTACACTACCACACCCAGCTAATTTTTGTATTTATAGTAGAGATGGGGTTTCACCTTGTTGGCTAGGCTGGTCTTCAACTCCTGACCTCAGGCGATCCGCCCACCTCTGCCTCCCTAAGTGCTGGGATTACAGGCTTGAGCCTGGCCGAAAGAAAATTCTTCTATGTGGTTTTGCTCCAACTTCATATACAGTTAGGTACATTTGTTATCATTTGTTTTATATTTTTAGGGATTGCTTTATTTTTCTTCTTTTTAATTTAATCTAAAATTAATGTAAACTCTAGTTAATTTTGTATTTTAATTACATAAAACATTTACATGGCTCCAATATCAAAACCATACAAGGGGTTATTACCATTTTACAGGTGAAGAAACTGAAGCACAGAGAGATTAGTACCTGCCCCTACATCACAGAGAAATAAGTGGTCCTTCCCCATAGGAGGCTGGGAGAGGCACTACAGGCAGCCTTCTGGTGGGACCTCACGAGGTAGATTCAGATGTACTCGGGCTCCAGCCCTCCAATTCCTCCCACTATTCTTTGTGGAACAAGCTGATGGTCTTCTCTGAACACATGGGTTTGCAACCCTCAAAGCGCAGTCTGACCAGTTCCTGGGGACTCTGGCTCCTGCTGGTGCAGCAGGGGGGCTCTCTGATGATGCTGTTCAGCCTGTAGTTCCCATTGCTGTCTCCCTACTGCCCCACTTCCCCTCCCACTCCACACTCCACACTCCCTGTCTGTGGCAGCAGTAACCCTCAGAGCCACACTCAGCCATTTCTGCCCCCTCCCGCCTGGGCTGGGGTCCTGTGCTTCCTGGCCTCTTTCAGAAGCTATCAAAGCCCCCATTCTCTGAACACAGCTGTGCCAGCATTCAGAGCCACATCCCCCTCTTCAGCCCTACTCCCACATGCCCATGGCACAAGACCCAGATGCCTGTGCAGGGCCTGGGAGAGGAACTCAGCTGCCTAGGCCCCCACCCCAAGTCTGGGAGAAAGGAGGCAGGTGCTCAAGGAGGTTGGCAGGACAGGCTCTCCCAGTAGCCACTGTGGAATAGAATCCAATGAGGAAGGCCCAGGGCTAACACTGGAGATGGGGGGAGCTCAGGGTACAGGAACATGGAGGGGATATTCTCTTTTCTGAACTTGGGTCATGGCCTCGGCTTTGGCATGGATGGGGGATGTTGGGGGTCTGGTGGAGGCAGGAGATTGATTGTTCTCATCCAGAGAGGCTGGAAAATTCCCCAGGGCCCAGGAGACTGGGAGGCAGCCAGCTGGGCTGCATGTGGGAGAGGGAGGAGAGCTGCCCACGCTCTCCCTCTCTCTCTCTTTCTTCTCTCCACCTCCCTCTTTCTCTCTGCCCTGATAGACATCTGGGGAGCCCTGGCAAGAACGTTGGCCTGGGAGACTTGATTTTTGGTCATGGTTCAGCCAATTCCATGCTGTGTGACTCTGGAAAGTTGCTTGACCTCTTCGGGTCTCAGTTTCTGTGTTCAGAAGATACTCAAGGTTACTGGAGAAATTTTTCTCCTGTTACTGAGACAGGAGGTTCTACTTGAAATTTGACTTTCATTCTTCCCGCTGCCACTGATTCTGTTTGCTTTCAGCCAGTCCCGGGGATCTCTTTCTGAGATCTGGATGGACTAGGCAGAGGGAGGTCTTGGTTCTTGCCTCCTCTCAGAAAGTGAATAGAAACAGGGGAAGACGCATATGGCCAAGGGTCTGTAACTGTAAAGAGAGTCCCTGATCAGCAATTGCTGGTTCAAACTGCGGGTTAGCCTTCAGTATACATTTTCTCAGCTGGAAATGTTGAAAAAGGCTCAGAGTGCCCATTTCCTCCCCTGAGAAATCCTCTGGAAAGGATTCTACTCCCAAATAATGAGCCCTCCAGGGGAGTGGTCCTCTGACCTCCTGGCCAGGAGATCTGGGCAGATTAGGTTGCTGGGTGTGTGCGCATGTGTATGTGACTGGGAAAGGAAAAGAACTAGATTTTGCTGAGCCCAAGTCATGGGCCAGGGGTTTCCCTTGCCCAGTTCAGGTACAGTAGATATTGCCCAGTGCAGTAGATATTATTCAGCCCATTGTTCAGAAAAGAGAGCTTCAGAGGAGGAACAGGGCCCTTTCTGAGGTTTGCCACTGCAAATGACAAAACAGGAATTTGACCTCAGTGCCTGTGATGCCAGAGTCCTCGTTTGTGCAAGAGCAGCTGTCTGTTCTCTTACCACGTCTGGTCTCCCACCAGGGATCTGCCTTTTGGAACAGACTGTCTGATACCAGCCCTTGTCCAGACCCAGGTGCTGCTGGCCTCAGTCAAGGGTGGACTCCCCCAGGGCACCGAAGTGAGTGCCAACCCTTCTGGTCATGAGGAGAGGTGGTAAGGAAGGTCACTTTCTCTGCCTTCTCTGGTCACAGCCAGGTTTCCCTGAGGCAAGAACTGTGGTTACATCTGAGCCACCACTGGGATTAAATTTCAGCCGCTTGGTTGCCTGGCTCAGCCTGGCTGGCTTCAAGCCCTGTAGAGCCAGTGTGGAGATAGGCTGGACACACTCATCCATGCTGAGACTGTCCTGAGGAAGGGGGATTTTCTTGCAGCTCTGAGATGCAACATCTAAGGGGAGCAAAAAGACATCCTAAGGCTGCCCAGACCTGTCCCTAAAGGCCTTCTCAGATCCCCTCTTTCTACTAGAAGAATTGGAACTGCATTTCCAGACCTCGAGCAGTTCCTTGTCCACAGTTGGAATTCAATTCAACTCATATTCGTTTAACAAAGTAAATAGATTGAGATCCCTTCTTCCCCAGACTCTCTCAGGCACCTTCCTCTGTTCCCTTCAGTCTTGCATCCCTTTCTGGGGCTCTTTTCTTTTCTTTTCTTTCCTTTTCTTTTCTTTTTGAGATGGGGTCTTGCTCTATTACCCAGGATGTAATGCAGGGGTACGATCTTGGCTCACTGCAACCTCTGCTTCTCAGGTTCAAGCAATCCTTCCTGCCTCGGCCTCCCGAGTAACTGGGATTACAGGCACCCACCACCACACTAGGCTAATTTTTGTATTTTTTTAGTAGAGATGGGGTTTCACCATGTTCGCTAGGCTGGTCTTGAACTCCTGACTTCAGGTGATCCACCCGCCTTGGCCTTCCAATGCTGGGATTATAGGCATGAGCCACTGCACCTGGCCTGCATTTTTCTTGGTAAGGAAATTTACCATCCACCCCTCCCTACCCCCCAGGTCTTCTTGTCCTGTTCCTACAGTAGATGGGTCTCTGAGAAGGGGCCAGAATCTTCCCTTTAGACCCTCAAAGATTTGGAGTGGGTTTTCTTTGTGAGCTTCTCAAAGCCCTTTGAAACCAAGTCCATAGTGCTGGGAGTGAAAGCCAGGCAGTGGTGAGTGGGGACGCTGGCACATTCAGTGGGGAGCAGTCCAGAGTTCCCAAGAGGGACCTAGGGTGCAGTCTAGATGGAAGGCTGGGGATCTGCCTTGAGGCTGCATTTGCATTGAGCGCACCTCACTTTACTTGGGGTATTTTGAAGATGCTGTGGAGATTATGGGGATCAAAGCCCTTCAAAGCTATCCTTGGTGCCAATATTGGTATCCAGGGGAGGGAATCTAGGCATCTGGCTGTCCTGCCCACTGTCCATGCCAGGGGCTTTGCCTACAGTCCCAGGAGGGAGGAGGGAAAAGCAGAGAGCCTGGGAAAGGAGAAGGAAGCAGAGAGGCCCTGGAGCTGGGGGAAAGGAGGGTCATTGGTATTCTGGGCACTGAGGAGTTCCTGGCTGGGCAGCACTCAAGGCCCGCCCCCTGGCATCAGGCTGCACATTCAGCATCCACAGCCCTGGCCAGTAGGCCTTCTGGGCTCCCAGCAACGCCTGAATTTTGCACATTGGTTTGCATGACTGGTAATGTCCCTTCACAGTGCCACCCGCACCCCACCCCCACCCCAGGTCTAGAGATCTCCTGACTTGCTTTGCTTAACCCATGATTCTGCTGTCTAACCTCCATCCTTCCAGCTGCAAAGTCAGCTCCTCCTCTGTGCAGGGAGTGGGAGCACCACAGGAGCCAAAGCCCAATCATAGCTGCCTCCAGGGAGGTAGCTACGGTCATTTGCACTCCATTCTGCCTCCAGAAAAGAGTTTCCTATTTTTATTAGGGAGGGTGCCTCTTTTCAGGAGCAAAGCCCCCGTTCTCCCTTCATCCACTTCCTACAGTCTAATTGAATCCCTCCTCCTTCTTCTTTGACCAACGAGAAGTCCCTCCGGTTGTCCAACTTCCACCTCTCCAGCTGCAACATCGTCATCCTCTAGCTCAGCGAACGCTCCCTCCCCGCCCCTCCTGCCCACCCCCCCGCCCCAAGCCCTCGGCTTCTCATCCGCTGAACGATGTCCTACTTCGCTCGTCCTTGCTTTCGCCGCTGCCGCCGGGAGCCAACGCAAAGAAGGCAGCGGGTCCCGTGACCGTCCCGAGCCCCCGGCGCTCCCGACCAGGGGGCGGGGGTGGCCCCGGGGAGGGCGGGGCAGGGGCGGGGGGAAGAAAGGGGGTTTTGTGCGGTGCCGGGAGGGCCGGAGCCCTCTTCCGAATGTCCTGCGGCCCCAGCCTCTTCTTGAGCTCGCGCAGTCCCCGCCGCAGTCTCAGCTGCAGCTGCAGGACCCGGACGTAGACCCGGAGGAGACCCCCGGAGGAGGCTACAAACTTCTCAGTGCCGCGCCCCAACCCCAGCCCTGGGTAGGTGAGTGCCTCCGCAGCCCCGCCGCCCGCCCTGGGGTCGGGGACAGAGAGAAGGGAGTGCCCGCCTGGTCTGCACCCCCGGCCTGTCAGCCCTTGCCTCGAGGCTCTGGGGCACCCAACTCGTCGACTCCTGACACCGCAGCGGGGTAGGCTGCCGGACAGCCCCGAGCTCCCGCAGCTGCTGTTGCCATCTCTGATCTACACGCTTCCAGCTCTGCCAGTGGCATCCCCCCTGCTGCTCGCAGTCTGATCAGCAACCCCTTGGGTCCTCACGTCTTCCCTGCTGCGCGCTCCTGTCCCAGCGCGGCCCCCTAGATTTCCGACCTTGTCCCAAGCAGGGCGGTAGCGGTCGGGATCAGTCCCTGCCTCCGTTCCCCACGCGCAGGCAGCTCCAGGAGCAGCGGCCAGCAACCCTTCTGGGGACACCTTACTGTAGTCCGGCAGGACAGCCGATCAGAGCCTCTCTAGGGGGTAGTCGGGGTGCCCATTTCGGCTGGAATCCCAACTCGGCTCCTTGCTCTGTGACCTTGGGGTAGTTAGTTGACTTCCCTGAACCTCGGGTTCCTCATCGGTGTAATGAGCAAATTATAAACAATCTTTTTCTCACAGTTGAGGCTATCCTTAGGAAGCATTTAGGAGAACTGGCTCAGGTAGACATTAGTAATATTTCAACTATTAGCTGGAATTCAGTTACCAATATTGCATTCTTTCCTAGCACTGCCAGGAAGTCCAATTCCCAGGGGCCTGGGAATTCCCTCTCCCAGGTATTTCCATATCCTGTCAGGTATTCCCCCACCTATTAGAATAGCTCTGCCTACATGGTTCTAATAGGACCAAGAGATTGGCATCAATTCTGAGGGGCACCATTATTATCTGCATTACTTAGATTGCAGATGATAACAGTAAGATCAGGGAACAGTGTTACCCATAGACCAACCCACAGTATTACCTATGCCTATGTTGTTATGGCTAACTTTGCTATTTATAACAGCATCATCCACATTTCAGATTCTATACGAGAGGGATCTGCAACAGCTCAGCTGGTGACATTGCTAATAGTATTATCAGTTGTGCTTCCAATAAAAAGGACTATTTATATGATGATTGCAATTACTCCTACAGGCCCTAAGGCCCCGCTAATATCTTGTAGGCTCATGTTGCTCCTCATGAAGCCGTTAAGGGGGTAGCAGAGAGCTTCCCTCCTGCTATAGCCAAAGCTGTGGCTTCTTGTGCCTCCCTGCTGACCCTGCTGAGTGCGGGAGCTCAGTTCCTACGGGACAGGCCTTGGCTGCCAGCTGATGGGTGTTCAGCATGGAGGTGGTGGGTGTTGTTAGATGTATGTACACACGTGCATGCCTACACACACACACAAACAGAGAGACAGAGAGAGAGAGAGAGAGAGAACCTGGTCTTAACTCTCTGGGTTGGGTCTATGAAGACTGTGAGTGAGATGGACATCCAGGGTCAGACAGAAATGATGTGACAAGAGGAAAGTTTCCTGAACAGCTCAAGCAATTCAAAACAAGGGCAGAGATAAAGAGGCTGGAGCAGAAACAGAGAGGGGGATGTTGTGGCATCAAGGGAAGGGACAGCATGACTACTGAGCTCTCAGGGTTAGGGACGGAGAGGTGTGGCCTGCTCTGGAGGAAGAGAAGACGAAATGGAGGTGAGTGGTGTGTGGGATAGAGAAGGCCACAGAACCCTGGACTCCTGGGTTCCGAGGCTGGTACCAGATGTGGGGAAGTCTGAGTTTCCTCAGGGCTCCTAGCTGCACCTGGGAGGCTGAGGCCCGAGACTGGAGAGACAGAGCTCTCTGAGAACTGCATGGGGCTGCCCTCTTGGCCTCACTGGTCAGTGACTCCCATTTTGGGGGTCAAGGGTAGGTTGCCCTCCATGTTCCAGAGCGGTTAGGTCCTCATTGGCCTTAGACCCTCTTCTATCACTCTCCCACTGTCAGAACAGAGGTGAAAGAGTGGTACAGGGTGTTGGCCCCAAAGTGACTCCAACTATATGGGTTTCTGGGCCGCCTGTCAGAGAGATGGGAGCCAGGTCTGTGAGCAGCTCCAACTCCAGCTCCAGCCCAGAGAGAAGGGAGGGAGGGCACCAGAAGGGGGCCAGGCCCAGCCCCTGGCACAGCTCAGATGTATGGCAAACAGTCTTCCCAGCACCCGGTGGGCACTGGCTGCTCATGCCCCCACTCCAGCCCCAGAACAGTCCTCCCAAGCACCCCCATGCCTGGAGCTGGTTTCAGCACCTCTAATCTGGCCCCATCAAGAACCTGCTCCCTCTCAAATGTCAGAGAGAGGCCCTAAACATCTGGTTGTGCCACTCCCCTCCCAACTCTGACCCTAGGAAATGATACCAAGACACAGTGGGGGAGATGGAGGTTATGATGGCAGGGAGGTGGGAGGATCTGGGAAAAGTAGGAAATTTCCCATCAGCTCAGCCTTAGGAAAGTACAGGGGCAGGTTTGAAGGCAGAGGCTGACAGGGCAGGGAAGATGGGGGATAAACAGTGGGCCTGGAATGGGAGTGCACAGCCAGTGGAATAAACCTGATTTCTAGGAGTCCTGCCTGTAGTCTAACCTTCAATTCTCTTGCTGCATCATTGGCCTATTCCATGGCAGACCTGGATCTCCATGCTCTTCTAAGTTTAGCCCAACCCTTAAAGATGATGTAGCTCTGGGCCTTCTCTCCTGGGAGCACATTGCCCTCGTGCCTGACTTTTCTTTGCTAGGGATCCAGGGTCAGCCCTGTCCTTCTCTAAGCCTGAGTCTCCATTTCTCAATGTCATGCCACATCCTTTTTATGACAGTGTAAGCACTTCGAGGAATATTCCGGGTTCTACAGCTTCTGATAGCCAGGGGTAGGAAGGGGTAGCCCCTCCCATTTATTCTCACCCCCCTTAGTCCACCCTCCAGCCCAAGGCTTTCACAAAAGGTAGGGTGGGGGAAGGGAGGGGCTGGACAGAGGCCAGACTGGCAGAGACAGGGGCTTTGTCCCAACTGATTTCTGAGCCAAGAGTTCCGGTGGGAAAGCCCGTGCCAGGCAGAAAGGAGAGGCTGGGAAGAAGAAGGGAGGAGGCAGCCAAGGAAGGGGGATGGAGTATGTTGGGGAGTAAAGAGAAGAGTTTCCTTACAAATAACGGTGGGGAGGAGGTAGAGGAGATGGTGAGCTCAGGAGAAGTTGTGCTTACTTGTGTTCAGTCTAGAAGGCCCTCCTGGAAAAGGCCAGGTGGGTATGGTGTCCGTGGAGGCAGGAACAATCTAGAAGGCAGGAAAGGCTAGAGAGGCACTATGGGAGAAGGCTTTGGGTTCAAGGAAGGAGTCTGGCACTGGGAGGAGCAGACGGAATTCTGAGTATAATAGCACCCACCATTCATGCTATATACTGAGCTCCTACTGTGTGCCTGGTGCTATACATTTGTGCAGGAGTTTTAAGATACAAAACACTCTCAAAGCACGTGGTTCCATTACAACTCATGAGGTAGTAATGATGATGCTCTTTTATAAACAAGAAAATAAAGGCCCAGAGAAGGTAAGGAGCTGGCTTAGGTCACACAGTGAGTTGACTAGGACTCAGGTCTTGGTTCTGAGAAGGAATCCCTTGGTGGAAAGATGGGGATCAGAAACAGAGAGTCCCTGGTGATGTGAAGGTAGGGGACTTCTGGAGCCAGGATATGTATGAACCCACATGGGTGTCATAGGGAGCCGGTGGAAGTCCATCTTGAAGTCTAACCCCATCTTTCCTTCTCATGTCCTTCTGTCAGCCTGCAGCATGGCCCAGCTACTCCTGCCCCTG
The DNA here is from genome assembly GCF_002776525.5 of Piliocolobus tephrosceles. Lineage (NCBI taxonomy): Eukaryota > Metazoa > Chordata > Mammalia > Primates > Cercopithecidae > Piliocolobus > Piliocolobus tephrosceles. The sequence continues at coordinate 94,266,151 of NC_045434.1, forward strand.
CTGGCAGCCCTGGTCCTGGCTCAGGGTCCTGCAGCTTTAGCAGATGTTCTGGAAGGAGACAGCTCAGGTAAGCAACCCCACTTGGGGTCACCATCTCTGAATTGTTCAGTCCTAACCAACTGCTTCCAGGCTTAGGGGCCCCAGGAAGAGAGAGAACTGGGAGAGCTGTGGGGAAGGGTCCAGGCTGGAACACTTGGAAATAAAGGCTGAGCTGTGAGCATCTGGTAGATTGGAGAAATCATGGGGCAGGACTAGCGAGGGGCACTGGGTGCAAGGCTTTGGGTTCCTAAGGTGGAGGATAGGGGATCCTGGAGCTAGCAGGTGGGAAAGGGGTGGAACTGGGAGAAACCCTGAAGGAGGCCCTAAAGGGAGTAGACCGGGAAACTGGGCTGGAGGACTCAGGGGGCGAGGTTGGAGGACCCTGGGGTGTGGTCTAGGAATTTTGGAGAGGAAGTGGAACATTCTGAGAGCAGGGCAAGGAATCCGGGGGCAGAATTGACTGGGAGACTTTGGGGGATGGGTTTGGAGACCGGGATGGTCCTGGAGGACCCAGAGGTAGGGCTGCAGGACCCTGGCCCCTGGTTCTAGAGGGGCCCGGGAATCCTGGGGCTGGAAGGAGGGATCCTGGATCCGGGCTTGGAGCCCACCGGGTGGGACTCTGAGGGTCTACAGCATTAAGTTCCAGCCGGCTCCACCTGTTCACAGAGGACCGCGCCTTTCGCGTGCGCATCTCCGGCCACGCGCCACTGCAGGGCGTGCTCGGTGGCGCCCTCACCATCCCGTGCCACGTCCACTACCTGCGGCCGCCGCCGAGCCGCCGGGCCGTGCTGGGATCTCCGCGGGTCAAGTGGACTTTCCTGTCTGGGGGCCGGGAGGCAGAGGTGCTGGTGGCGCGGGGAGTTCGCGTCAAGGTGAATGAGGCCTACCGGTTCCGCGTGGCACTGCCTGCCTACCCAGCGTCGCTCACCGATGTCTCCCTGGCGCTGAGCGAGCTGCGCCCCAACGACTCAGGCATCTATCGCTGCGAGGTCCAGCACGGCATCGATGACAGCAGCGACGCTGTGGAGGTCAAGGTGAAAGGTGAGAGGGCAGGGAGGTTCCCAGAGGGAGGGAGGGAGGGAAGGGAGGAGTCTTGCCCTCGGGGAGCCCACAGTGTGAGAGGGAAGCAAAGGTAGCTGGAAGGCGCAGCGGGGGTTGGAAAAAGAGTGAGGAGACACAGGCCTCCTTTCTCTCTTCAGGTGGAGAAAATTCTCCCCACCATCTAACTTAAGTCCCTCATGCTGTAGGGTGAGCACAATTGAACTTTACCCCTGTGTACAGAGGAGTGACAAGGAGGGTGAGGGGAGGCCAGTGTGCTGGGTGCTCACCTGGCTCAGGGGTCCTCTCTGCCCCACAGGGGTCGTCTTTCTCTACCGAGAGGGCTCTGCCCGCTACGCTTTCTCCTTTGTTGGGGCCCAGGAAGCCTGTGCCCGCATTGGAGCCCACATCGCCACCCCGGAGCAGCTCTATGCCGCCTACCTTGGGGGCTATGAGCAATGTGATGCTGGCTGGCTGTCGGATCAGACCGTGAGGTGGGCAGGGGCTGTGGACTGGGGCTTCTATCTGCCCCTGAGGTGGCCATGGCCCCTCTTCTGCTGGGTGCTGCCTGGTGCGTCAGGCTGGGCATGCAGGGCTCTTTGCCTCTGGGGGATGAGGCTGGTCTGAGGAGGGGAGGGGAGGACCCTGAGCATGTGCATCCCTGTAGAGCTAGGAGGACAGCGAGCTGTCAGCAAGTGGCTGCACTGTGGTGGCAGTGGGATTCAGTAGAGTCAATATGGGCTGGCTCCCTGGTGAAAGCATCTGTACTAAGTGATTCTGTCCTTCCTCCCCAGGTATCCCATCCAGACCCCACGAGAGGCCTGTTACGGAGACATGGATGGCTTCCCCGGGGTCCGGAACTATGGTGTGGTAGACCCGGATGACCTCTATGATGTCTACTGTTATGCTGAAGACCTAAATGGTGATTAGGAGTGAGAGGTTCCCAGGGGACAATCTCCTACCCCCCTCCCATGCTGCCCATAGGTCCTCCCGGGGCCTCGGCAGGACTTTACTATCCCTCCTGAGTTTAAGGGTGCAAGCAGGAGTAAGGAGAAAATTGATGTCCTTCTCTCCAAACACTGTCACAGAGGCAAGCTCATGACCAAAGTCTCAGCCAGGTGGCAGGATACCGAGTTTAACTCATCTACCACCTGCTGGGTGGACTCTGTGCATGGCTTTGCAGAATGAGAAGTTTGGGCCCCATCTCTTTGAGCTCTAATGTCCATCTTGAGGTTCTATTCCGATCTTGATCCTAGAGCAGTTGACTCCCTGCCACAGATGAGGGAACTGGAGAAGCTTGCCCAGGGTTCCCATGGGAGACCAGAGTGGAAGGAGCTACCAGCTGCCTGGTAACCCAGTCTTCTCTTCTCCACCTAGGAGAACTGTTCCTCGGTGACCCTCCAGAAAAGCTGACATTGGAGGAAGCACGGGCGTACTGCCAGGAGCGGGGTGCAGAGATTGCCACCACGGGCCAGCTGTATGCCGCCTGGGATGGTGGCCTGGACCGCTGCAGCCCAGGGTGGCTGGCTGATGGCAGTGTGCGCTACCCCATTGTCACACCCAGCCAGCGCTGTGGTGGGGGCTTGCCTGGTGTCAAGACTCTCTTCCTCTTCCCCAACCAGACTGGCTTCCCCAATAAGCACAGCCGCTTCAACGTCTACTGCTTCCGAGGTGAGCCCACCTCCCTGCAGAAGCTGAGACCAATCTCAGAAAGGCAAAGTTGAGCCCTAAAAATCCTACCCTAGTCTGATCAGTTTAGCTCAGGGCTTTGCCATTTACCTGAAGGGGTCGTAGGTGAAGTCCAGCTTGTCATCTAGGGTTCTAAATCTGGGCATGCCCTCTGGTGTGGTGTCTGTCAGCTGTTTGGCCCAAGGAGTGGTCACCTTTTGGCCTCTCCTTATCTGTCTTCCCACCAGTAGTCCATGCCTTATTTGCTCCAGCTGGGCTGCTGAATAAGCTCCCATTTCCTGCCAGCTTATTGGCAGAGCAGAGTTGACCAACATTCTGTGAATTCAATGAGTAATCTGCTCAAGTTCTTCCAGTCAACAACCAAATGCCCTCAGGAGCCCTCTGGAGGATTTCCAGAAACTGCAGCTTAAGAAGGTGTCAGATCTTTAACTACCAAATACTGGTGGATGGACTCAATTCCCCCTAAAGGGAGCAGAACCTTAAGCACAGTTGGGAATAGAGATAGCTTTCTGCCCACGTCTTATGGTTTGTTTTTGGGTTTTTTTGAGACAGGGTCTCACTCTGTCCCCCAGGCTAGAGTGCAGTGGTGCGATCATGGTTCACTGTAGCCTCAACCTCCCCGGGCTCAAGGGATCCTTCCATGTCAACCTCCGGAGTAGGGGGGACCACAGATATATGCCACCATGTCTAGCAAATTTTTGTAGAGATGGAGTTTCATGCCTGGGCTGGTCTTGAACTCCTGGGCTCAAGCAATCTGCCTACCTTGGACTCCTGAAGTGCTGGGATTTATAGGTGTGAGCCACTGCACCCAAACCTGCCCGTATCTTATGTTGGGAGCTGAGGGGGAGGTGGTTTCTGGGACCCTCAGAGGCAAAAGGCCCAGGCCAAGGGTAACTGACAATAAGAGAGGCATTGCCATGGGGTGTCTAGGTCCTTCCCCAGTTGTAAGCCTGAAATGCTGTTACAAGAGCTGGAAGCAGAAACGGAAGGAGCAGACACAGCCTTCACCCTAAGGGAGCACTTGGTCTGAAGGATGAAGACACAGCTTGTGCCATGGGAACCCCCATTCAAAGGGAAGACAAGATGCCTCACTCCCGGGATGAGGAGAGACTGAGAGAAAAGCATTACTTCCATTGGGATAGATCTGTGGACATATCTGGCTGGGGGCTGGGGAGGGGTGGGCAAGTAAAAGTCCATAGGAAAACAGGTCCATCTGAAAAGACCTCCTGGAACAAGGGTGGTAGCAGTAGTAGTAGTAGTAGTAGTAGTAGTAGTAGCTAAAACTTCTGTATACTGGCTATGATTGTGTGCAAAGCCAAGCACTGTTTTGGAAAGAAATGGTCTGGATCATGAGGAGGGTCAGGGGAGCGGGAATATGACTACAGTTGGGACTACAATTGGTGGACGACAGAGGCAACAAGGACACAAGGTCTGGTGAGGAGTAAGGCTCACTGGAGCAGGTGATAAGGGCAGGGACGCACTGTCCTGTCTTGCCTGGCTGAGCACAGACGGCCTTCAGGGCTTTTCTTAGCCCAATTCCACCTTCACTTCATTGGTGTTCTGCTCTTGGCTCCCTTCCCCAGAGGACAAGTAAACCATTCTAAACTTCTGGTTATTTGAAGGGAGTAGGTCTCAGAAGGAGGTGGCCCTTTCCCTTGCCTACCTGCCCCACCACTGAGATCCTCAGGTGGTGTCTGAAGTTATTCCTGCACTCTGCCCTCCAGCTACCCTGAGGGAATGACAAGCCTCTCCCCTCCTATTTCAAGAATTTTGGAGGCTGAGTGCCTGTAAAATTACAGTGGCTCACGCCTGTAATCCCAGCACTTTGGGAGGCCAAGGTGGGTGGACCACTTGAGGCCAGGAGTTCGAGATCAGCCTGGCAAACATGGTGAAACCCTGTCTCTACTAAAAATTCAAAAATTAGCTGGTAGTGGTGGCGCATGCCTGTAGTCCCAGCTACTCAGGAGGCTGAGACAGGAGAGTCACTTGAATCCAGGAGGCAGAGGTTGCAGTGAGCTGGGATTGTGCCACTGCACTCCAGCCTGGGTGACAGAACGAGACTCTGTCTAAAAAATAAAAGAATTTGGGGATGGCTGGGACCCCTCACACCTTGTCCCAAGCCCAAGATCCCAAGGTTCTAAAGCTGTTTCATCCATCTTGCTGGCTCCAGCCCCTCCCCCTAGGGAATATCTCTCACTTGAGACTTTCCTTACCACTCCAAAGTAGTACTTTCCATCATTCTATCTTCTAACTCTGCTCAAGTGTTCTTTATCTTGTAGCATTATAATATATGTTTGTTTGTCATCTGTTCTAGAATATAATTTCCCTTGAGGGTAGGAGGTTTGCTGTTTTGTTCTACACTGTATCCTCAGTGCCCAGGAGAATGCTTGGCAGGACACACAGTAGGCACTTGGTGAATGCTTGAGAAATGAGTGATGAAGTTCTGGGATGCTCCCTGCGCCCCAGTAGGTGCTCCACTGGGAAGATGTGAGAGAATTGAGAGAATTCCATGGTGCAGGTTGTGACCTGGGAGGGCAGAGCTACCTATTCAGCCTCACATCAATACTTTCCTCCTGCCACAGACTCGGCCCAGCCTTCTGCCATTCCTGAGGCCTCCAACCCAGCCTCCGACCCAGCCTCTGATGGACTAGAGGCCATCATCACAGTGACAGAGACCCTGGAGGAACTGCAGCTGCCTCAGGAAGCCATGGAGAGCGAATCCCGTGGGGCCATCTACTCCATCCCCATCATGGAAGACGGAGGAGGTGGAAGCTCCACTCCAGAAGACCCAGCAGAGGCCCCTAGGACAGTCCTAGGTAACACGAATCCCTTACTCTAAGGACGTCTTGATTGAAAGAAGTTGGGGGCAGAAGAGGCAAGCCTAGGTTGATGCTCAAGTCATGGATAGCATGACTCTGCCCTGTCCTTGCTCAGCAGCTCAGGGGTGCAGGGCACCTTTCCTGTCCCTCTCCTAACTTGCTTTTCCAATAAATTCCACCCCCAAATCTATGGAGCTAGAGATGCTTGCACTAAGGAGCTGCGCCCTGGAAAGGCGGGGCCTCCCTTCTTTGGTCCCTCTTCCACCTCACACACCCAAAACAGACTAGAGTTTTGACAGAGTAGGAGGGAGATGCAATGATCATGTTCTCCGGGGCTAATGATGGCTCACAGAGCCTTCTCAAGTGTTGCCTCAACAATGTAGCTGGGGTCAAGTTCTTCCAGTGTGGAGCAAGGATCACCTGTCCTCAGGGCGGGCTCTTCCCTATTCCCCAGGGCTCACCCTCCCCAGCCCCACTTTTCTCCCCTTCCCTTTTTCTTTCGGTCCTCGGGTGGGCGCTGTCCCTGGTGCTGAACCGTTTGTGCTTTGCCTAGAATTTGAAACGCAATCCATGGTACCGCCCACGGTGTTCTCAGAAGAGGAGGGCAAGGCACTGGAGGAAGAAGAGAAATATGAAGATGAAGAAGAGAAAGAGGAAGAAGAAGAGGAGGAAGAGGTGGAGGATGAGGCTCTGTGGTCATGGCCCAGCGAGTTCAACAGCCCGGGCCCTGAGGTCTCTCTCCCCACTGAGCCAGCAGCCCAGGAGGAGTCACTCTCCCAGGCACCAGCAAGGGCAGTCCTGCAGCCTGGTGTATCACCACTTCCTGATGGAGAGTCAGAGACTCCCAGGCCTCCAAGGGTCCATGGACCACCTACCGAGACTCTGCCCACTCCCAGGGAGAGGAACCTAGCATCCCCATCACCTTCCACTCTGGCTGGGGCAAGAGAGGTGGGGGAGGAAACCAGTGGTCCTGAGCTATCTGGGGTCCCTCGAGGAGAGAGCGAGGAGACAGGAAGCTCTGAGGGTGCCCCTTCCCTGCTTCCAGCCACACGGGCCCCTGAGGGTACCAGGGAGCTGGAGGCCCCCTCTGAAGATAATTCTGGAAGAACTGCCCCGGCAGGGACCTCAGTGCAGGCCCAGCCAGTGCTGCCCACTGACAGCGCCAGCCGAGGTGGAGTGGCCGTGGTCCCCGCATCAGGTAATTCTGCCCAAGGCTCAACTGCCCTCTCTACCCTACTCCTTTTCCTCCCCCTGCAGCTCTGGGTCACCTGACCTGTAGTCCTTTAACCCACTATCATCCCAAACTCTCTTGTCCTTTGCCTTCATTCTCTTACCCACCTTTACCTATGGGTCTCCAATCTCGGATACCCACCTTGTGACTTCCATCCCAGCTCTGCGAGTCTTCACCCTGTGACCCCAGCCCTGCCACTGACCATCTGTGACCCTTCCTTGCCATTGGGCCCTCCACCTGTGGCTCACATCTCACCAGTCCCACAGAGCATCCTCAGGCCTCTCCAGGGGTCCTCATCACCTGTTGCAGTCTTCAGGGCTCAGCCTATTTTCCACTACTCCCTTCCTCCTCCTGTGTGCCGTCCCCTTTAGCTGCCTCCCATTGATCTCAGGGAAGCCTGGGAGTCCCTTCCCCACCTTCCAACCTCTGGAGTCCAGGAGAACCCGTACCCCCACAGAGCCTTAAGCAACTACTTCTGTGAAGTATTTTTTGACTGTTTCATGGAAAACAAGCCTTGGAAATAAATCTCTATTAAACCGCTTTGTAACCAAGCTCTGGTACCCTCTGTCTCCATCTCCTGCTGTCCACCCCTCTCATTCCATGGGTCTGTGTCATGGGGAGCACTTGGATGCTTCTTCTCTGGCTCCATGTCTCTCCCTCTGTGTGTGTGTGTCTTGGCCTCTCTTGCTTTTTCATTTTCAACTTCTCCCCTTGTCTGTCCTGGCAGTCTAACAGCCCTCATTGTTCCCCCAGCCTCTTCTTCTCAGGCCTGTCTACACTTTCCTTCCTGGCTGCTGAAATTCCAAAATGTGACTGTACACATTACCCCTGGAGAAGTCATCATCCATAGTCTGAGGCAGTACTGGGAGTTGCAGTCCCTCACTCCTGATGAGGAGAAACCCCTGCAGCCCGGGGTGCATGGGTTGTGTATTTATATTCACTTCCAGTCCATCTTGGTGGTGCCAAGTGTCATGGTAACTGAGGGAACTGAGGGTCTCTCAGCATAGAGGCAGTTCCCTGGCATTCAGGTGCCCTCACCCTCATCCCCCAGCCCTGCATCTCAGCAGGGGGTGGTGTCTAACGCTCATCCCACTACCTACAGCTTTCCTCTTCTCCACTAACTCCTGCACTAATGACCATTCCCTACTCTCCAGAAGGAATGGCTTCACCCTCCCCAAACCCAAAGGGTCTCAAAGTACCTAATGCTGGAGAAGACACAGATCGAAGAGCAAGTGATGGAGAGTGCGAAGGAAGGAGTCAGGTTCTGGGGTCTGAGAGAAGCCCTCCCTACTCAGGAAGACTAAGGTTCCCAGTGGAAGTCCCTGGGGAAGGCTGGGATTCCCTCAGCCCTAGGACCCCTGTCTTAGATGGATCACATCCTGTGTCCCACCCAGGCTTACCCATGTCAACTGTTAGGTCCCTGCAAATTGGCCTTGGAGTTCAGCCCTATGGGGAATAGGGAGGGGGTTTGGTGGGTAAAGGAGCACAACTGGAAGTATCTACAGTATCTTAGTTCCCCCACCTGGAGGGTAAGTGGGAGGTCTCCTTGACTGCTGTTTCAATGAAAAGAAAGAGAAAACTTTCTGGTTGTGCAGAGTAGTTGTCCCCAAAAAGGGAGAGGGAAGATGACAAGAAGAAGAGTTCTTCACCCGATTCTGCCTGTGCTGGGTTCAGGTTCTGTAGCCCACAGCCAAGGGGAGGGACCCATGGCCTGGGTAGGGGACCAAAGACCAAGTTTGAGAGCCTCTGTCCCCCGGGGTTGGAGAGTTGAATGGGAAGGAGCAGAAAGGACAATAGGAGGGACAGGAAAGTGTGAGGAATGGGACGAAGTTCAGGATTCTACCCTCTGTGGGGCCTGGTGCTTAATGGGTTAAATGAAATACCTCTTCTTCTGGGGTTGGGAGGTGGGCAGCACTACCAGCTGGGAAGAAACTATTGGCAGGAGGGAAGATGACAGGAGGAGTGGTGCTGGAAAAGCTGATTCATTTCACCCAAAACAGCTAGGTCATCCCAGCAAAATTCTTTGAATCGACTCCAGCTTCTCCTCTCTCCACCCCTACTGATTCCCACCAGGCAGTGGGATCTGAGGCCAGGCCAGCATAAAGCATTGTGGGCCTTGGCCATAGCTTCCAGAGGTGGATGGTAAAGTCTGAAGGGTTCTCCCCTGGAGTGGTTTTGCCTCCCATGGCTGAGGGCCTTGACCTTACCATGGCTGAGGGCCATGACCTACACAGTTGTTCTGTGGAGCCATCTTCCCCTGGGTCATCTGAACCAGAAAGGATTGGAAACTGACAGCTCCTATAGCACCCAAGCACATCCTAAGCACAGCCACATCCTACCCCAGGATCCATAGAAAAAAAGTCCAGTAAAGCAGATGGCTTAGCCAGATGGAGCTAGAGCCAGGCAGCAGATTGCAGACCTTCAGGGTAGTGTGTTAGTCTAAGAGGACTGCCTGGAGAAGAGGGAACCAGAAGGAAGGAGTGAGATGGATTCTAGGTTGGAGAACCTGCAGAAGGCCCAAAGTGGAGTTGGGAGAGGGAGTCTGGTAAGTGGAAGAGTCTGTGGATGTAAGAAGGGGAGGTGAGATGTTGGGTGATGTTGAAAGAAAGCTGCATGTGTGAGGCCAGTCAGCACTGCAGGACAATGGGAGCTGCTGCAACTTAGTTCCTAAGCTGGGGGAGAAAGGGCAGGGCCTAGGGTGAGGAAAGTGGGCTGGATCTCCACTAACAACTTCCGGGGCTGGCTGACTGCCCAGTGGACAGCAGGAAGAATGGTTAGTATTCACCTGGACTACACCAATATCAGGTCTCACGAGCAGTCAAGGGAGACCGCCCTCCACTGTTGCTATGGTAATCCTTCTGTTCCCTCCTTCACTTCCATTCATTCCACCTGGACTATACAGAACTGTGCTGGGACCTGGCACAAAGACAAGGGGGTGTGGGACTAAACTCCAAGCCTAGAGAAGGAAAATGACCTGCCCAATATCACACAGACGCCAGATAAGAGTTTAGAGCTATAACTTTCTGTGCCCAGTATCTTTCTCCATTGTGGGGCTGGGTTCTGAGGGCCCTCCTGGCCACTTCTCCCCAGTCCCTTTTGGGCTGGGCTCACACTGGTGGCCATAACAGTGGCTTGCACAAGGCCGAGCCAGTGCTGAAGTGAGGAGCGGGAAGAGGAAAGAAACCCAGAACTCAGGGCTGGATTGTGACCAGAGACAGTCTCCAGGGAGAACTTTTAGGGTGCTGTTATAGCTTCCAGGACAGAGAGACCAGGGCTGGGGGGCCCTCTGCACCCTCTTCTGGAGGGCTCAGGCTGCAGAGTCGGGCTGTCTCGCTCCCCCCGGCCTCACTTCTTTCCCCCTCTCAGGTGACTGTGTCCCCAGCCCCTGCCACAATGGTGGGACATGCTTGGAAGAGGAGGAAGGGATCCGCTGCCTATGTCTGCCTGGCTATGGGGGGGACCTGTGCGATGTTGGTGAGTGTTGAGGGACGGGGCACAGGTTTGAAGCCTGGACCCTGCCACAACGTGCTGCTTCTGGAAGGGGGAGGGAGGACATTGGTTTTGGCCTTGTCATTAATGAGTCCCTGTTTTAGGCAAGTTGCATAACTTCTTTGAGTTCTACCCTCAATTTTCTTATCTAAGTGAAACCAAAATGCCTCTCATAGGGGGTCCATTTGAGACCAGTGCAAAGCATACTCCTGGCATTTAATCGGTGGTCAATACATGACAGGCTCCATTCTCCTGGAGAGGAGAGCACTGCTCGTTACGATGGAGACTCAGGCCAGAACTCCATCCCTCACCCTGGTCCCTGTCTCTCATAAAAGACACCAGCGCCCCTGCCCAAGAGCCCCTCTAGGCTCATGCTAGCCCTCTCATTCTCTACTAGCTCTTTGACGCCAACCCTCTTCGCCCCTTAGTCCCGCCCCTCTCGGCCTGCGGTAGTGGAAGGAGACCAGCCCCTTCCAGGGGACCTGGCCCCTCTGGGTTTTGGTGCCCTAAGATTCCCATCCTTCTGTGCCGCAGGCCTTAGCTTCTGCAACCCGGGCTGGGACGCCTTCCAGGGCGCCTGCTACAAACACTTTTCCACACGAAGGAGCTGGGAGGAGGCAGAGACCCAGTGCCGGATGTACGGCGCGCATCTGGCCAGCATCAGCACGCCCGAGGAACAGGACTTCATCAACAGTGGGCTGGGAACAGGATGGGAGGGGCCCCCCGCCCGCCATGCGTGCTCTCTCTCACTCGCCTAACCGCTTTCCTCATTAACCCATGCACTCATTCCTTCGTTTTCTCAAGCGTGCATTCCCTCACTCACTCGTTCACTCCCCTTCTCATTCTCTGTCCTTCCCTAACCTACGCTTAGGCAGTGGCCTTCGGGAACGGAAAGTGGAGGTTCTCCCAGTAGAGTGCGCCTGTGTGGGCCGGGCCGCCGCGCAAGGGGCCGCCGCGCGGCCGCCTCCAGTCCCTCCAACCTCTCGACTCTCCGACCTCCGTCGGCCTCCCCCAACTCCAATCTTGTTAAAAATTTTTACTCTTTTTCCAAAACTCCCCTTTTCTAGCCTGGATTCATATCTTCCTTATTTTCCCACCCCCATTCCCCTGCTTTCCATCTGGCCCTTGAGCAGAGACTGGAGGGAGGTAGAAGAACCCCGGAAGGGCGGGTGCTGGATCGCGGGTAAGGGTTTCCCAGGCAGTCACCGCAGACCGCCCGGGAGCGGGGAACGGCCGCCATCTGCTGGCGGTGGCGCTCACTGCACCCCTTCGTCTCCCTAGACCGGTACCGGGAGTACCAGTGGATCGGGCTCAACGATAGGACCATTGAAGGCGACTTCTTGTGGTCGGATGGCGTCCCCCTGGTGAGAGGCCCCAGTCGACCCCCCCGCAGTCTAGCTCACTTCCTCTAAGCACTTCTGTTCCCTACCACCCCCACCCCTCCTGACCCTGTCCCCTTCTTTTTCCAGCCTCCTTCCCTTTCTCGTGCCCTTTGCCTCTTCTCCCTGGGCTCTCCTCCCTTCCTTGTGTCCTCTCTCTTCCCTTCTGGCTCCCATTCTCCCTCCCCTAAAGTCCTTGCCCTCTCCTTTCCCCTTCCCCGGGAGGTCCCCTACTCCCTAGCCCTAGCCTTCCCTCTCTTGGGCCCTGCTCACCCGTCCTCCTCCCCAGATCCTCTAGGCCCTCTCTCGGTGCTCCTGGTGTAGGAGCTCCTCACCACCTCCTCCGTCCCCCCAGCTCTATGAGAACTGGAACCCTGGGCAGCCTGACAGCTACTTCCTGTCTGGAGAGAACTGCGTGGTCATGGTGTGGCATGATCAGGGACAATGGAGTGATGTGCCCTGCAACTACCACCTGTCCTACACCTGCAAGATGGGGCTGGGTGAGGGCAGGCAAAGGAGGGTCCCAGCAAGGAAGTGGAGGGGTGGGTTAGGGGACCAGGGCAACTGATGTTTGTAGACAGAGAGTGCAAGGTTACACAGAGGAGTCAGAACGTGTTCCAGACCATGGGAGAGCTAACAAGTTATATGGGTCCACTCTGAATCCCTAATTTTTTTTGTCATGTTGTGACCCATTTTTCTCTTCCCCATGGAGATTCTGGGAACTGTCACCCACAGAGCCAGGCTTCCAGTTCCTAACTGTCTTCCTTTGCAGTGTCCTGTGGGCCGCCACCAGAGCTGCCCCTGGCTCAAGTGTTTGGCCGCCCACGGCTGCGCTATGAGGTGGACACAGTGCTTCGCTACCGGTGCCGGGAAGGACTGGCCCAGCGCAATCTGCCGCTGATCCGATGCCAAGAGAACGGCCGTTGGGAGGCCCCCCAGATCTCCTGTGTGCCCAGAAGACCTGTGAGTGACAGGAGGTGGCATGTAGGAGTGGGAGACAATAGCCAACGGTAGCCCTGGGCTCCACTCTCAGTCCTGCCTGTCACTGGCCATGTGACCTTGGAGCAGTCACTGCCCCTCTCTGAGGCAAAGGGGAAAAGATGGGCTGGAGGCTCTGGGGTTCCTTCAGTGCTGATGTCTTATAACATGCAGCCACATTCTGGGCTCTTACGGGCTGAGCAAGAACATCAGAGGGCAGGCTCTGAGGAGAGGAGGAGGAGGAGCCAGGGTGGAGGGTGAGTGTTTGTCTTCCCCAGGCCCGAGCTTTGCACCCAGAGAAGGACCCAGAAGGACGTCAGGGGAGGCTGCTGGGACGCTGGAAGGCACTGTTGATCCCCCCTTCCAGCCCCACGCCAGGTCCCTAGGGGGCAAGGCCTTGAACACTGCCGGCCACAGCACTGCCCCATCACCCAAATTCTCCCTCATACCCTGTGCTCCTGCCACCACAGGATATGACAACATGACGAGGGGTGGCGCTAGAGTCCAGGTGACAGTTCCGAAAGGGGCTTCTGGGAAATACCTGGGAGGCTCCAGCCCAGCCCAGGCCCTCTCCCCCTACCCTGGGCACCAGATCTTCCATCAGGGCCAGGGTAAATCCCTAAGTGCCTCAACTGCCCTCTCCCTGGCAGCCATCCTGTCCCCTCCATTTCTCTGGGGAGCACTGTGCCCACTCATTCTGGATTTTCCAAGAGAATGGGCTTGGAGGATGAACTGTCTGTAAAATCAACAGGAAATAAAACTGCCTATGAGCCCAAGCAAGTTGGATGCTTCTGTGTGTATGTCTGTGACAGACAAAGAGAGGTTAGGTTGGGCAGGGCCTCGTAGGATACATAGAGCTTCGGGGTTTATTCGCTTCCAAAGGTCAGAGATGTCCCAAAGATGTCAGCAAGTAGAACAGTGCCAGAATAGCTGCCAGGAAGTACTTACGGAATGAAGGAATGCACAGGTGCTGGGGGACAGCTGGAGTGATGTAGCATGTTTGCAAAGAGATGGAGTGCCCTGAGTGCCTCAGAGTCAAGTGGACGTCAATGAGCTCTGTCCTGGTAGAGAGAAGGGCTGGGGTCCCAGAGAGGAAGGCAGAGGTTGGTGACTTGGTATCCCAGTTCTGAGCTTCTGGAAGGGCCTTCTCTCATGGGAGTGTGAGAGTGAGGGTGATGGGAGAGCTCCGTTGGCACTGCAGCACGTCTGGGGGTTAGGCCGCAGGAAGGTTTACGTCCAGCAGAGAAGGCAGAGATGCAAGAAATAGGGAAACAAGCTAAGGGCCAAGGGGAGATTCCCAGCCCTGCGGGGAGGGCTCCGGAGAACGACCTGGGAGCCCGCACAGGCAGCGGCCAGCAGAGGGCGCCGCGGACCCAGCACGGCGCTCTGAGAGTGCCGTGTAAGCGTGCGCCAAAGGAGACTGGCAGAGGGGTGCGAAGAGCCCCAGGATCCCGCCAGGGGGCGCCGCGGGCTTGCGTCCTGAGGAGGCGGGAGGGGAAGGGGGGTGGTTGGCTATGTGGGGGGTTGGACTTCCGGCCAGGCTTAGCTGGCCCTGGGGGCTGTGAGTCAGCGGAGGTTGAGAGGATGAGGTCACTCTGAGAACTGCAGAGTGACCCAGCGCCGGCGTGTGTGTGTGTGTGTGTGTGTGTGTGTGTGTGTGTGCACCCTTTTCCCAGTGCACAGAATTGTTGGTGAAGCGCATATCAGGATGCGGTCTGTCCTCATGATGAGAGGACATTCCTGCAGATCCTCAGGCACACACAGTCACACATAGGCACACACGTGCACACTGTCATGTGTACATACTCCTGCATGTGCCCACTTAGTTACAGCACATCACCCACAAGGGCAATACTTATTCCTTCTCTGAAGCCAGTAAAATCCAGAGACAGAGAGACAGATCCAGAGGAGCAAAGACTGATAGTAATACTGGGAGACCCAGAGATAGTGGGCAAGACAGGCAGACAAAGGTTCAACACAGCTCTGTGTTGGTGGAAGCTGGGGCTCTCCCAGGCCATCCCTGCCTAGCTCCTGGCCCTTCCCCACCCTATTTCTAAACTTGAAACCAGCTGGTCTCTGATATACCGGTGTGACCTCCCACACCCACCTACCACCACATTCCTTCCTCACCCCAGGCCTCACCTGCCCCACCTTCTGCCCCCCACACAACTCAGCCCTGCGTCGCTAGGGAGCAGGGACTTCTGTTTCTTAAGGAGCTATAGGGAAGAGGATGATTCTGGGGCCAGAGTAGATCCTTACTTTATCCTGTATTACCCTGTGATTGTAGAGTCAATGCATTTTTAGGGCTCTCAGGGCATTTAGGTGGAACTGTGAGTGGATGAAGATCAAGGTGGGCCTTTGAAAGTAGGGCCTTAAGGCTGGGGAGGGACAGTGTCTGTCCTTGGGCTCTTAAGGGAGGTCCCCTGAGGTGGAGTTTGATAGTATATTGGATTCCCCAGAGAGCCCATGGTGGTGAGCTGGAAGGGGCTTTGGTTTCCCATCAAGGCATTCTCACCGACTCTCCCCAAGAGCGGCAGGAGGGCTCCGTCATCTTCTCTGATGTATTGATCAGGAGAGCTTCAGAGGTAGACAGGCTGAAGCTGGAATCCTGCCCTGTCCCTGATACCTGCCCGGGTGTTCTGGCGGGGCCCGGAAACGGAAGCCCTCTCCTGGCTTTGTTGGGCTTCCTGGGGAAGGCGGAGCTGGTCCACGGGTGACTCAGCGTCCTGCACAGAGTCCAACCCCTGGCCCAGTCCCTGTGTGTGTGTGCGTGTATGTGTGTGTCCTATCCTGGCCTTGGGCAGGAGGAATTGGCCCCTCATAGAGTGTCAGCCCCATCTTTGGGGATGTGGAGTAGGGGCCACATCTGTGTCTGCCTCTGCTTCCAGGGCACAGCACCAATCTAACGATGTGCTCACCCCTGCCAAGCCCCTGGACGTGTGGTTAAGCTCTCAGCCTCATTCCCACATGTCTAAACAGGGTTCCCTTTGCAGAGTTTTCAGTTTCCTGGGAATGAAGGAGATCGGAATGTGTATGGAGAGAAGAGACCCAGCCTGGGTGAGATTTAGGGGCTTGAACATTGCCGAGGGGCCTGGCAGCCTGGTGAGATGGCCTTCCAGAGAGCCCCAACTTATCTGCTAGGGCCTCCAGCTTCCTTCCTTCCAGGCTCCTCTACCACACACCTACCTCCCCATTCCTCCCCCACACTCCCAACTCCCACAGCACTGTCCTGACCTCACTGGGGCCTTTGTCCCAGCTGTGAGGCCCTGTCTGTGGGCCTGTCTCCTGCACAGGGAAAGAAAGAGTCCCATTGTTCCGGCTGCCTGCTGTGACACAGCAGCTCCTAAAGACTTCCAAAAATGCTCAGCCCGTCAGACTCCCGTGGGTGAGTGGACTTTCCCTGGGGGCTGCAGGCAGATCTCTGCCTGGAGTGAGGGCCCAGGTGCTGTCTCTCCCAGCTGTGCAAGTTCTTTCAATCCACAGACTGGAGGTCCTTCCTGAGATCTGACTTCCGCTCTGCATTCTGCAAAGCAGCCTACTTCCTCCTGAGAAGGGAGAACTGAAAGAGGCAGGGGCAGAGCATGAGGAAGGAAAGGAAAGAAAGGAAAAAAGGAAGGAAAAAGAAAAGAAAACAGGAGAAAAGGAAGAATGTGAGGAAATTCCCCCCACTGAGAGACTCTAGACTAGTTAATTGTCTGAGTGGGTGGATCTTGTGGCTTCTGTGTTTATTCCCGGATGCTTCTTCCTTAGTATTTAAAGAGCTTGCTAATGGGGAGGCTGTCGACCACAGGACTGGAGTATTTAAGGGGGCTAGCCCACAGTCCCCTGGCCCTATGGGTTTTTGTTTCATTTTTTGAGACAGGGTCTCACTTTGTTGCCCAGATTGTAGTGCAGAGGCACGATCTTGGCTCACTGCAAACTCTGCCTCCCAGGCTCAAGCGATTCTCGTGCCTTAGCCTCCTGAGCAGCTGGGACTACAAGGCGCGTGCTACCAGGCAGGAAAATTTTTGTTTCTGTTTTTGTAGGAATGAGGTTTCTCCATGTTGTTCAAGGTGGTCTCGAACTACTGGGCTCAAGCGATGCTCCCGCCTCAGCCTCCCAAAGTGCTGGGATTACAGGCATAAGCCACCTCACCTGCCCTGGCCCATGCTATATAGACCCCAAGTGGCATCTAGGAATTCCCAGTATCACTGGCAAGGGACATCGCTCTGTGCCTCAGTTTCCCCATCAAGGTGACCCGAAGTTCTCTCTGACATAATTTCCTGGCAAGTGAAAGGAAGAAATCCTGGAGAGACCAAAAGACTCAGAAATTGCGCCAGGCATGGTGGCTCACGCCTGTAATCCCAGCACTTTGGGAGGCCGAAGCGGGTGGATCACAAAGTCAGGAGATCGAGACCATCCTGACTAACACAGTGAAACCCCGTCTCTACTAAAAATACAAAAAAATTAGCCGGGAGTGGTGGTGGGCGCCTGTAGTCCCAGCTACTGTGGAGGCTGAGGCAGGAGAATGGCGTGAACCCGGGAGGCGGAGCTTGCAGTGGGCGGAGATCGCACCACTGGCACTCCAGCCTGGGCGACAGAGCGAGACTCCGTCTCAAAAAAAAAAAAAAAAAGACTCAGAACTTGGCAAGGGACCAGGGAGGAGGGAGGAAAGTAGGTAGAAGACAGAAGAGAGGTGAAAATGGGGAGACAGGGAAGGAGAGTTGGGTCCCTGAGTGGCAAATGTCTCTCCTTTGCGAAGAGGATGGAGTCCTGAAGACCCAGGAGGGGGCCAGAGCCAGCGGAGCATTCCCCCACTGTAAAGTCTCCCAGCCACCCTTCCTGGGGCTCTGGGGCCCTGGCACTTGCAAGCAGCTGAGACGGCAGCTGTTGGGAGGGGGTTCCTCGACAGAGGCCTCCTGGCACCTGCCTTGGTTTATTTCTGGAGCCACAGCTGAGTCATGGGGGTGGGGAGAGTGAATGGGACTGGGGGGAGGGGAGACTGTGACTAGAAGAGAAGGTTGAGGAAGGAAGAGGGCTCTAGGGCCTGGGACTCTGGGACCTAGGGTCCATCCCTTTGGGGCCAGAGCATCAAGTACAGGAGAGACATCCACATTGGAGCCCCTGGAATAGTGGGGCTTGGGGAAGGCTTTGGGGAGTAGGAGGCAGGGCCTCTACCCTTGAAATGTGGGAGAAGAGACAAGCCGCATCTGGGTGTGGCAATGCTGTGTTAGAAAGGCTGAGAGGCCAGTCACAGTGGCTCATGCCTGTAGTCTCAGTATTTGGGGAGGCCAAAGCAGGCAGATCACTTGAGCCCAGGAGTTCAAGACCAGCCTAGGTAACATAGCAAGAGCCCATCTCTACTAAAAATACAAAAATTAGCCAGGTCTGGTGGCTTGCGCCTGCAGTCCCAGCAACTTGAGAGGCTGAGGTGGGAGGATCGCTGTTGTGAGCCAAGGAGGCCAAGGCTGCCGTGAACTAGGATAGTGCCACTGCACTCCAGCCTGGGTGACAGGCAAGATCTCCATCTCTAGGAGAAGGAGAAGGAGAAGGAAGGGGAAGGGGAAGAATAAAGAGAGGGGAAAGAGGGCTCCCAGCAGGGAGGTAGATGGGAGACCCCAGTGCCATGAGAGAGGAAAGAGACAGGGCCACATTTTCCTCTGTGGGCCATTCTTTCTGTCCCCCACTCTGCTTCTCAGCCAAGCAGCTCCTCCCCTGGTTCAGCCACTTGAGATTCTCATCCTAGTCTTTTTAAGGTCAGCCTCTAGATTCAGGAACAGAGTGCCTGAGTCCTTTCTTCAGGTACTCGAGCTGCATTCAAGAAACATCCTGTTTTCCCACCTCTCAGGAAGACCCTCAAGTCTAACTTCTATCTGTCCTGCTGCAGGACCCATCCTGGAACTTAGCTCTCCCCTGTGGGTGGGGCTGGGGGTCCAGTTGGGACCCAGGAGCCAGTGCCCAAGCCCAGAGTCGTCTCGGGTTTCCTGGGCTTAGGTGGGCTTTTTTTCCATCCCTTCTCCCTTCCATGGGCAGCCTCAGAGAGCACATTCCAGCTGAAATTAAATCACATTCCTCTCTCCCTGCTTCATGAGGATGGCATTGCTGACAGCAGCTGTGACACCACAGGGTCAAGTGGCAGCAGCTGGTTCCCCAGGGAGGGGCTGAGAAGGGGGTGAGCAGGGAAGTGGAGGACCAGGGCCTTTCTTTGGAGGCAATAAATGAATTCTGATTCTTTGATCTCAAGAGACCAGAGAAAGAGGCACAGACCCTGCAGTGGCAGGGATCAAGGTTAGACCACAGGATGTCCTAGCTGTGTGGCACCTCTGGGGGTGACCCAGTCCCAGGAAGGCCCCATGGGGGAAGGAGGTGTCCAGCATCTCTTTCTGAGAGGACCCTGGAAGAACGTACTCTCCCACTCCAGGGCTGGGCTCTCACACAGACATTAAGGCTGAAGGAGCCCTTTAAGAGACCACACTCTGTGCTCCCTTGGCCGAGCCCAACACCTAGGCCTTTGATTTCCTCTGAGACTCTGGTGGCAATGGCGGCAGGAGCAGCAGCAGCAGCAATGGGACAGCATCAGGCTGGCCTGAATGGAGAGCTCAGCCCCTAACCTCACCCTCTGAGGCGCCTCAGCCTGCACAGCCTTATAAGGAAGTGCCCCAAACAAACCGAGGAAGCCACCTCCGGCCCCCAACCCGGCCCCACCCCATCCAAAAGCTATATTTACCCAGAGGAGGCCCCAGAATAACCTCCCACTTGTCCTTGCACTGATTGGAGGGGTGGGGGCAGGGGGGATACTGTCCCTCTGTGCTCCCTCCCCTGGGACTCCACCCTCAGAAGTGTGTCCCGTTGTCTGTCATGGCCATTCATTTATTTAACACTCATTTATTCAGCACCTCCTGGGCTCCCAGGCACTGAGCTAGGCTCTGGGCCATGACCAGGACAAAGGTCTTGCTGTCCCAGAAACTCCCATGATGACAGCATGTCTGAGACCCCGCAGTCCCCTGGTTTTGCTCCTACTCTGGCCTCCTTTTCCAGCTCCTTCCCGGTCATCTCCTCTCTGTCAGGAGCTCCTCTGGAGCTCTGTCCAGGGCTCTCTTCATCTTACATGCTTTCTCGGGGGGATCTCTAGGCCAGCGACCCCCTAATTCTTGTCTCCAACCTGGCCCTCTCTCCTGTGATCCAGCTCCACGTGTCCACCCACCTCAAGCACCTCCTCCTGGAGGTCTGCTGGACTCTGCCGCTCAGAAAATAGTCCTATGTCTCCCAGCTGCCCAGCCAAAAACCTGGGACCCTCTGCTGGCATATCCCCCTCCCTCCCCTACCATAGATTACCAAGTCCTGAGATTCCCTTTCCTCACGTGTCTCCTCTCCACCACTGCCACCGCCACTGTCTCCTGCCTGCACTATGGCAGGTAGCAGCCTCCCTGAAGCCCTCCTGCCCACACCAACCTGTTTTCACGCAGCAGCCAGAGTTTGACTTGAAATGCAAACCTGGGCCAGTGGTGGTGGCTCACGCCCGTAATCCCAGAACTTTGGGAGGCCGAGGCAGGCGGATCACTTGAGGTCAGGAGTTTGAGACTAACCTGGCCATCTTGCTGAAACCCCGTCTCTACTATACAAAAATTAGCTGGGTGTGGTGGCAGGTGCCTGTAATCCCAGCTACTCTGGAGGCTGAGGCAGGAGAATCTCTTGAACTGGGGAGGCAGAGGTTGCAGTGAGCCGAGAT
>NC_045434.1:94291520-94314557 GCF_002776525.5 Piliocolobus tephrosceles
AAAAAAAAAAAAAAAAAAAAGAAAGAAAGAAAGAAATGCAAACCTGGTCAGGTCACCTCTGCTTGCAACCCTTTAGAAGCTCTCGCTTCAGAATTCACTCATTGCCTCCAAATACGTAGAAGTCTTTATTTTCTGGCTATCTAATAAGACCTCTGTCCCCAAACCCTGACTCTCTCTTCAGTCTCATGATGAACTTTGTCTTTCCTCCTCCACCGTCCAGCACAGGAGCCTTCCTTCTCTTCCTCAGTTGCTCAGGCTTTCTCTTCCTGCCTCTGAACTTTGCACATGCTGTTCCCTCTGACTAGAACCCCTTTCCTCCCCCTCCTCCCCAACTGGCCACTCCTGCTCATCTTTCAGGTTCTCAGGAGAGCCTTAACTGTCTACCCCTCCCGAACGCCCCCAGCCCAGGTCAGGCGAGGTCCCCTGCACTCTGCTCCCATAACCTAGGGCACTTCGTTGTTTTCAGATATGATTTCCACTCAGAAGCCCTTGTTCAACTGGTAGGTAAAGCTGCCTGAGGAAGCCCATTGTTCTTTATCTGTGGCTCCCCAGTGCCTGCACAGCACATGGCATGTGGTAGATGCTCAGTAAAGAGTTGACAAATGATGACCATTCCTGTTCTCACCACCAGGAATGTCCCTGTTACTGTCCAACCTCGCTCCTCTTGCTGCATTGACAATCACTTCCAAAGAGAACACACCTCCCACGACATATCCCCTTAGGGAAGTCCTCGCTTCTACCCTGTTTGAGATTGTTGGCAGCAATGGCCAGTTTGGTAACTCTATACGGGATCAGGAGTCCTGTGGGCAGGGGAGTAGGGTGGGCACCAGGCACGGGGAAGGACTGCTTGGCTAGGCCCCCGTCCTCGGCCCTTGCCCAAGCGGAGGTGCCCGAGGGCCTGGAGAGATCAAGCACAGGGCACCTCTGTCCCATTGGAGGGGCAGGGAGTGGACCTTCCTTGCCTGGATGCCAATGCACTGGCCCCAGGCCTAGCAGCCTGGCAGGATCAGATAGGGCCTTGTTAGCAGTGGGTGCAGGAAGGAGAGAGCGGAGGCTTGGGCTGCCAGGAGGGTGGGGTGGGGAGAGACAGGATCCCGGCCCCTGAGGGATGGGGCAGAGTGGCTGTGAAATGGAGCCTGGGTGCCCAAGACAGAGGTGCTAGATGAAGACAGGCAGAGAGACAGACAGTGAGGGCCTGTCAGGGAGGCCCCTACCTACCCCTCTCTGACTGGAGGACAGGACTAGGAGCCAGAGGGGCTGGGACTTCATCTTCTCATCTTTCTCCAGCCCTCAGCCCTGAGCCCAAAGGGAGGGAGAGCCTGCTCCCGGACTTGGGATCCGCTCCAAACTGGAACATTTGTTTGGCAGCCCCTATCCCACCCCCACCAGCGCTATTTAGAGGTGTCGCCAGATCTTCCTTCCCTGCAGAGCTGAGGCAGTGAGTGGTTTCTATTTGGGTATCCTGACTTCAAGGCCTGCAGGCCCCACCTAATCCAGGAACCCCTGGTCCCCTCCCTGTCCTACACAGGGACACAGAGAGTTCCTGGGAAGTGGGGGGAGGAGGAGACGCTGTGGCTGGAGGACCCCTGGGCTAAGCTGCTGCCAGCACAGCACTGTCATCAGCACAGCCCCAGCCCCCACCCCGACAGTTCAGCCCCCCACTCTCCCTTCTCCCCTGCCTCCTGCTGCAGCGTGGGAGGGAAGTCCGACCGAAGAGCTATGCTGTCCCCAGCCTCCTTCCTGCTCTCCTGGGCCCTGGGAGGCTCCCAGGTCACCTGGTCCAGCCTCTCTCATTGTGTGGCAGAGTCTGAGGCTCAGAGGATCAATGCTGACCTGAGGCCAGGCAGCCAGACTGAAGCCGAACAGGCCTGCCACTTCCTTCACCCGGCTCCCACCAAGCCAGGCGGAGCAGATCAGGCCA
The DNA here is from genome assembly GCF_002776525.5 of Piliocolobus tephrosceles. Lineage (NCBI taxonomy): Eukaryota > Metazoa > Chordata > Mammalia > Primates > Cercopithecidae > Piliocolobus > Piliocolobus tephrosceles. The sequence goes on from NC_045434.1 coordinate 94,293,442, forward strand.
GACAACTTGTTTGGGTTTAGAGACAAGGGGGCTTATTATGCTGGCGGCACCAAGGGGCTAATGGCGGGGGACATACAAGGGTGGGGGTGGCCCCAAGGCCTAATCCCTGTAATCAGTGCTGTGGGCAGAGATGATGACAGGCCTGGCTTCTGCAGGCGCTGAGGTCACCTGGACTGGCCTCCCCCAGCCAAGCTACAGCCCCTGGCCCTCCCCAGGCCCCAGCACTGCTGTCTGCAGTTTGGGTCTATCTGCCCTCATCCCCCAAGGAGGTCTCCAGGGTCCTCCTCTCCTCAGGAGGCAGCCCCTCCCCAGCACCAGCATCTCCTCCCTCCTCCCTGAGTCTCCCCCACCACCCCATCTCTGCTCCTGTACTAACTCTGACGGCCTCCTCTGAGTGGCGGAAGGAAGAGTCCAGACTTTGAAGGCAGAGGCATTACTTTATTCAGGCAGGGACTAGCCAGGCAGGGCCACAGGTGGCAGGGATGGAGAGGTCAGGACACGGGAGTGCCCTCATGTCCATTAGCCACAGGCCAGACAGCCCAGGAGGGTGGTGCTACTGCAGTGAGATGGGGCAGGGCTGGTGAGCTTGGGCACAAAAGCCAGCATGTCACCCTTCCTTTGGAGAAGCCTCTGGGCTACAGGACTTTTCCAGCTGATGGGATGTGGAGGGAAGGGGGCCTAGTACTATCGGGATTCAGCTTACTTAGCCTATGAGATGGTGCAGGCGAGAGATCCTCTTTGCAGGGCAGGAGGTTATATTCCTACAGCCTCCATTCTTGGAGTAGGTTCCTTTGCCACACCCCTTTTCACCTTAGCCGGCCAGGCCTCTCAGCCAGAAACCACAGGTCAAGAGATCATAAGTTAAGAGTGCTGCCCCTGAGCAGGGAGTGGGCTTGGAGACATCCTCCCACTCCCTGCACCCCTAAGTCCCCGGTGCCAGGGAGATGATCTTCTCCTAGTCCTCCCCTGAGGACCAGGACTCTCTGTCTCCTTCTCTCTGAGTGAACTTCAGGAACTGACCCTGGCCCAGGTGAACAGGAGCCCCTGCCCAAGAGGTCTTCAGGGCACTCCCCTCCTCCTCCTGAAAGGGGCTCCCTCGGTCTTCCTCAGGGACGAGCAGCGTCCCTTGCCCCACTTCCTCAGACTGCTCCAACCCGTTCATCACTCCCCCATTCACATGCTGTGACTTTTCCTCCAAGGTGGGACCCTGGCCATTAACACCAGTGATGTCTGCCCCTGGGCCTGAGTCCTCCATCCCACCGGGGACCTCCAGAGGGCCAGGGACTTTGTCCTCCCTCTCTAAGGAAACAGGGTCTGACTCTTCCTCTGAGCCAGAAGGCTCAGCACTGTCCTGGGACTCAGTTTCCAGGGTAGTCATGGGACCACCAGCCACTGCACCCCTCAAGCTGTCATCCCAGGGGACACTGACACCCACAGAATCAGACTCCAGGAAGTCCCCTCTCTGGGAGCTACTCAGGGCCTGGGGGCTGCCAACAGAGGACCCTGGCCCCCACTGCCCAGCCTCTGGCTCCCTCCCCTTCTCCTCATCCTCCTCTCCCTCCTCCCCACTTTCTTCCTCATCTGCAAACCCATCAGACTCCCCATCCCGATCCCAGGCTGCAGGCTCCAGTAGCAGCTGAGGCACCTGGCCCAGAGGTTCTGCCACCTCCCCAGGGACCCCAGGAAGAAAAGATGCCTCAGTCCCCAGGTCCTCAAATTCCTCTGACAGGTCAGAGTCACGGCCACACTCTTCTTCTCCCTCCTCCCCCTCCTCCTCTTCTGAGGGTGGGGCCTCAAAGCCCTTGGAAGCCAGGGCAGCAGGATCCCAGCCCTCTTTTCCAGTCTTCCCTTGAGGGGATGGCCTCTGCTCTCCAGTGGGGTCCCACTTGGGGGAAGTGGGGGACCTGAGGTAGAGGCCCAGGGGAGTGGAGTCGGGAAGAGTCTCCCCCAGCTCATCCTCCTCACTCTCTTCTCTGCTCTCCTCCCCCTGCTCCTGGAGGCCCTTGGGGATCTCCCCAGAACCCAACTCCTCCTGCTCGCTCTCTACTTTCCCTAGGGCCTCAGCCCTCCTCTGCACCCCCCAGCTAGCCTCTTGGCTCCCTTCAGCCTGAGGCTGGGGCTCAGGGGCATCTTCCAGGATCGGGGTGTACGCTGGGCTGGGGGAGATCAGCACTGGTGGTACATCCTTCTCAGCTTCCTCTGACCCCAGGGGCCGAGGTGGAGGGGCATCACTTCCATCGTGGCCCAGGGTCTCAGCAGGGAATGCCTCCTCTGCTTCCCTGGGGGCCTCAGCCTCTGACTCCTCCCAACCCTTGGGAGACTCCCAAGGGTCTCTACTCTTCCCGGGCAACTCGGAGAGCTCTGTCCCCAGAGCACCTGCCTCCTCTGGGTCCTTTCTAGGCCCTTCCAAGCCCTGAACGCTCTTTGCCTCCAAACTCTCCTCTTCCAGGGGTGGTTCCATCACCTCTTCCCTGGTCAGATGGCCTGAGTCCTCCAGCCCTCCCACCTCCTGCCTCAGGCCTGGCTCAGCTCCCACAGCAGACTCACCCGTGGCAGGCTCTGACCCCAACGTGACTTCTGGGGAAGCTTGGTCACCCCGTGGGGCCACATCCTCATCTTCCACCAGGGGCTCTATCGCCTCTGGCAGCCTCTGGGAAGCTTGGAGACCTGGGGCCCCCACCTGTTGTGATTGCCCTTCGGGGTCCTGGAGGCCCTCAGCCCCTCCCTTCCCACTGGCTCCCTCGGCTAGGCCTCTCTGCTCTTTGGGCTCAGGGCTCTCTGGGTGCTCCTCGCCTGGGATCCAGACCTCCTCTGTGGCATTCGCCTCTCCCTGCTCTACCACCTCCTCCTTCCCAGTGAAGCCATCCTGCTCCCTCAGGTTCAGCTCTGCCTCATCCTCATTTTCCACTCCAGCCATCCCAGCGGGGCTTTCCTGAGACAGTTCTTGGTCCTTTCCCACCGTATCTTCCCACCTCTGCACATCTGCAGACTGTGGCAGCTCCTGTCCCTCCTCCTCCAGAGACCTCAGTGACTCTTGGTTCTCTCCCTTCCCCAGGTTCTCTTCCTCTTCCAGATTCCTTTGACTTTCCTTGTCTACTTCCTCTGGAGATCTCAAATTCTCCAGGTTCCGTGCTCCCAGAGATCTCAATGGTTCCTGATTCTCCTCTTCTAGGAGTCTCAATGTCTCTTGGTTCACTTCCACAGACTCCAGTGGTTCTTGAATTGCTAGAGGTTTCATTGTCCCCTGATTTATTTCTTCTAGAGACCACAGTGGTGCCTCAGTTTCTGGAGATTTCAATGTTTCCAGGTTCTCTTGTCCTGCAGACTGAAGTGATTGTAGGAGCTCTGTTTCTAAAGATTTTACTGCCTCTACACTCTCTTCTTTGAGTGACTTTAATAACTCTTGATTCTCATTTTCAAGAGGTCTAGCTATCTCCTGGTCAAAAGACTTCAGTGGTTCTGGATCCACTTTTTCTGGGGGTCTTAATGTCATCTGATCCTCTTCCCCTAGAGACCTCTGTGGCTGTTGAGTCTCTTTTTCAAGAGTTCTCAATGTCTCTTGGTCCTCCTCTTCTAAAGACCTCAGTGATTTGTGATTCTCTGTTTCTAGAGGTCTCACAATACTCTGGTCCTCTTCTTCTAGAGTGTTCAGTGGTTCCTGGTTCTCTTTTTCCAGAGGTCTAAAGGCCTCTTTGTTCTCATCCTCAAGAGACCTTAGGGGTTCCTGATTCACCTTTGTCAGAGATCTCAGTGCCTCCTCATCCTCTACTTCTGGAGATCCAAGTGGCTCTTGATTCTCCTTTTCCAGAGCTGTCAATGACTCTAAGTTCTCTTGCAGAGAACTTACTAATTCTTGATTTTCCTTTCCTGGAAATAAAAATGTCTCTAGATTACCTTCAAGAGATTTCATTAGTTCTTGATTCTCCTTTTGCAGGGGTTGCAATGTCTGTGTGTCCTCTTTTCCTATAGGCTTAAGTAGGCCTACAGCCTCTTTTTCTAGAGGTCTCACTACCTCCACATCCTTTAACAGCTCTTTATTTTCCTTTTCTAGACTTTTTAGTGTATCTAAGTCTTCTTCTAAAGACCTCGGAGATTCTTGATTCTCCCTTTCTAATGTCTCATGGCTCTGGTTTTCCAGAGTCTTCAGTGACTCTTGAATCTCCTCTCCCAGAGACTTCAGGGTTTCTTTTTCCAAAGGAACCTGGGAGTCCTGGATTTCCTTCCTGTTTAGATCCTCTTCTTCCCATATTTCCTGCTGCAAGCTGCTTACCATTTTACCCTCTATGGCTGTTTCTTTCTCTACCAACCCCCATATTTGCCCTTCACCTTCCTCTTGGCATATGCTGAACACTCTAGACCCACCGGATTCTCCATCCTTAGCCTCTAAACTGGAGTGGTCAGGGCTGACGGGTGGGGCCAAGGAGGCATGGTCCTCTGGGGACTGGCCTGTACCGGCCTCTTGCCACTGGCCCCCAGGCTCCTCTGGTCCAGGCAGGACGCTGGCAGGAATGGCCACCTTGGCTTCAGCCTGCAGGGGCTCTGGAGCCTGTTTCCTCCCACCCTGTGCCTGGAGCAGAGAGAGAGGAGCATCCTCTGTTCTGATCTCTGCATCTGTAGCAAGAGAGGGTGCCTGAGGTGTGGGTGGGATGGGGGTGCTGGCCAAGGTAGGAGTACGGGCCTGGAGGAATTCTTGGTTCTTAAGAAAGGCTGGCACAGGTGTCTCAAGGGTAGCAGGCAAGGGTGAGGGGAGGGAAGTTGGGCTCAGGACTGGGAGCAAAGATCCAAGACGCCGGCCCTCTGGGGTCCCAGGGAATTGCAGCTCCAACTTGGCGTCTGGAAAGGCAGAGGGGGAAGAAACAGCATCAGTATACCACTGGCAGTGAGGGGAGCCACAGAGCAGCCACCACTGGCAAGAGTGCCCATGCGCCTGCCCCTGGTGCCCACGGCTGGGCTGAGAGCATGCTCACTGACACTGGAGGCCACGGACTTGAGATTTAGATTGGTGCCTCTAGGGGAAAGATAGGTCTGGGATATGAAGAGCAAAGCAGGGTAGTGTCTGTGGGATCTTTGCCCCTCTTCTTACCCGGGAAGCTGAGGGAAGTCTTGGAGCCACCGCCAGGTGTTTGCAGCCGGGAGTTCTCAGCCTCCAGGAGGGTCCTGGAGAGGAGGGAGGGAAAGTGGGGTCAGCCTTCTGCCCCCAGGCCTGCAGGCAGCAAGCCAGCTGGGGACAACTCAGGCTGAGCTTGTACCATCCTGGCCCTGCAGGCTTCCTCTTCATTTGACACTGTCACACAAAAGTCACACTCAGGGTGAAATCATATAGTCACATACCCACAGACATCACACACTTGGTCACACAGAGTCACACCGTATTGGGATACGCAGCAGAACTCAGACATAGAAACACATTCCCACACAGTCGGACACTGCCCTACACACACGCACACAAGGCTTAGGCTAGCCTCCTCCTCCCACCCCAGGCCGATGACCTCATCCTCTGTGTGGGGGACCGATTCTCATGCTAATTGCTGCCATTGTCCAAGTCACCATCTGGAGGGTCTGAGAAGGAGAGGATTCTGGGGAAGCAGGAATTCTCAGGCCGTTCCCATGGGATGGGCTCCCTCCTCCTTCCCCGGTGGCCCCCAGAGCTAGCGACAGACAAAAGCAAATGAATTCAGCTCCCCCTCTCCAAATCCTTTTCATGCCTCAAAAACCAGCAGTTAAATTCCTCGGGGCCCACCAGACCCTTCCCCTCGGTGGTTTCATTTGGGGTCAGGGCCCTCATCTTAGGATCTCTAAGCATTCTGGATCCCAAGCTCTTCGGTGCACGGAGGTCTCTGTGTCCAGGCCCCTGCCTCAGTGCCCCTTGAACCAATGAGGGGAGCAGGGACCAATCAACTCAACAACTTAGGCTGAGCAGCTACTCCTCTCTGCTTTGCTCCATGATCTCTGAGACTGATTAGCACTTGCTGTAGCCTCACCTCTGTCCTTCCCAGTGCTGCGGCCTTCCTTCTGGGCTTCTCTTCCCTGATGGTGGAGCCCCTCTCCTCCACATCCTCCCCAGAGCCTCACTGACCTTCCGTCTCTGGGCCTTGCCTCCCCTCCTTTCCTGGACCTCATATGGCCCTTCACCAGCCACAGAGCCCCTTCCTCAGGGTCCATCAATGGCCCCTCAGCCAACAGGGCCAATTTCCCAGAAGAGACTGCAGGCTTTGCCCAAGGCCACATAGCAAGTAAGAAGCCGCCCCTCCTTGGTCTCAGCCATTTCTAGGAAAACAGAAAATGTGGACAATGAAAGGTTGGGCAGGACCAAGGGCACTAGGGGGCATCAGAGGAGTCAGGCCCCATGACATCCAGGCTAGAAGAGGCCTTGGAAGTCCCCCAGCCCAGCCCTCAGCCGCTACACAAGGCTGAGGCCCAGGTCAGGTGGCAAGTCAGTGCAGCCACCCCATGCCTTCAATGCCTCCTTTCCGTGGCTGCCAAAGGACACGGCCCCCGGGGTGTGGGCACGCATAGAGTTGGAGCTTTGCCCTTTGGGGGAAGGGTCTGGATGCAGTTGCCCCACACGGGTCCAGCCCCTCTCCAGAGGCTGTCCCACTCGGCAATATCATCTCTCCTGAGGCAATCTCCTGGGCGCAGGACATTTCTCAGGTCTCCAACCTATGGGAGAGCAGATGGTTTCAGGCAGGACATGTTTCGGTGTGGAAGTGACTGACCTAGAGTTACAGAACCCAGTGGCAGCAGAGTTACCATCACCTACACCTCTGGTCCCCTTCAGCCACACAGTCTGCCCCAGCATGTGTGTGCACCTCTGTGTGCCTGGGTAGACAGGGTTCATCTCATACCTGTACGTGGCCACCTCCAGGCTGAGGGACATCTTGAGGTGCGCCAGCTGCTGCCGACCTTCCAGGACCTGAGCGATCTGGCTCTGTAGGCCCTGTTTCTCCTGCTCCAGGGCCTCCACAGCCAGCTGCAGGGCAGGCGAGAGGCAGTCAGCGGAGGGGCTGGGGTCCCTTCTGCGAACCAACCTGTGTCCTGCCCGCTGCTGTTGCCTGGGAAGCACCTCCTGCTCCCTGGCTGACTTCTCTGTGCAGCAGACCCCCGTCTCCCCTACCCTACTCCCTGCCCAGAGAGCCCCCTCTGGATCAGCCAAGATAAGCCCAGGGCCCCTGTCAGCCCCCTCAGCCCTCTCCCACTGCTCCTCCTCTGAGGATACTGATTAAATGGTAGCACATGTTGCTCAGAACACAGCTCCCACAGGAAGGGGAGGTGACGGGTTATGGAGAGAAGAGGGGAAAAAAAAAGTGGAAGCAGAAGGAAAAACGATTAATCAAGAGGCCTGGAGCCTGCAGGACTGGAAGGCAAACAGCTCCAGTCCCCCATTGGCCCCATCTCCCATAGCTGTCTCCTGCTCCTCACAGCAGGCTCCCACCCCCGCCCCACCCCATTTCCCACATGTTCTGGATTCTCTCTCCTCTGAGAGGAGGGATGGGGAGGTGGCCATGGCACCTCTGTGTGGCTCAGGCAAGAAGCTGTTTTCGCAGCTGCTGGTCACATCTGTGCCCTGTGAGAAGGAGCAGCTGTTATGGGCCTCTGGAATGTGCTCCAGGGAGCAGAGAAGCCATGACATGGGAGGGGGCTGGTAGCCATTCATCACAGCCCCTCACTCCTCCCCTCAGGGGGAGGAGGGCTGTGAGGAACTTGGAGGTTCTGAGTGACCAGGCCACCAGACTCAGCGCAGAGGCGATAGTGCTGGGCATCTTCCTAGTAACAGCAGAGCCTGGGGAGGGGCCCGGAGCCCCGGTCATCATCAGAGCCAGACGGTGCCACCCAGAGAGTGGGGGGACTGCTGCAATGGGTCTTGGGCCTGACTGCCCACCCAGGGATGTGTTTCGAGAAGCCCAACCATTCCCACCCTACACTAGACGGGACTGTAAAAGTCTAGGACTTGTGGCACCAGGTTTCTGAGAACTGGCTCCTGATTCAACAGCCAGCTAGCCCCACTCCCTTCCCAGAAGGTCTCTGAGCTTCACAAGGAACTTTCTGGAGCTTTCTGGGACTTTCTCTTACCCAGGCCCTCAACCTCCTCACCTGGAACTTTTCAGTAGCCCGCAGCCGCTCCTGCCAGCGGCCCTCCAACCTCTGTTCCAACGCTGCCCTGCGCTCCTGGAGGCCTCCGCGCTCAGCCTGGAGCTGCTGCAACTCCAGGCGGCCCTCGCGGGCACCCTGCACTGCCCGGCCCAGCCGCTCGCGGGCCTGGCCCAGCGATGTCTCCATGTGCGCCACGCGCTCCTGATAGCCGCGCACTGCCCCGCGCCACGCCTCGCCCAGTCGCCTTGCCAGCTCCTCCACCTCTGGGGCCGGCGCGGGAGGCCCGCGGGGCGGCGCGGGGCAGCGGGGGGCACAGGCAGCCTGTGCGTTCAGGCCGATGCGCTCCTCCTCGTGCGCCAGGCGTAGAGCCTCTAGCTCGCGCTCCAGCTCTGCCGCCTGTCTGCTCAGCCAGGCCCGGGCGCATTTCTCCGCCTCGACGGCGCGCCGGTTGCGGGCTACCTCCTCCGCGGTCCGCTCCCGGGCCAGCCGCAGCTGCTGGCATCGGCCCACCACGCCCTCCAGCTCTTCAGCCAGGTTGTCGCGCGCCACCTCGGCCGCGTGCTTCTCCCGCCAGCGCTGATCAACGAGGGCCCGCAGGGCTGCCAGCTCATCGTCGGCTCGCGCCCGCCAGGAGGTGTCCCCGGATTGTGCCCGGAGCCCCCCGAGCTCCGCGCTGAGCAGCTCATTCTGCTCTTCTAGCGCCTTGACCCGGCCCAGGTAGGCCTCCAGGCGCCGATTGAGCTCCCACATCTGAAAAGACTCCTCCCCCATGCAGCCCTCCATCCTGTTCGTCTGACTCACTGAGGATGGACAGACGCGGGGCACCAGGAAAAGGGAGCGGCTCGCAGAGCTTTTAGGACCGAAGAGAAAAGAGACCGACGGGGACAATGACGGGGCGGGGCGGGGTGGGAGTAGCCTGAGCGACTGAGAGTCGGGAGTAGGAGCCAGGCTATTCATACTCCCGCCAGGCGGGCGGGAAGAGGGGCGGGACCCAGGTCTTAACCCCTTAGAGGTCAGAGAGTGGCAGCAGCCTCTGTCCCTGCTTCCCCAGGGTGCTGGAGAGTGGAACCAAAGAAGACGCCCTACCATGGAGAATCGAATCTGAAGGTGGTGGCCTTCTGAGGGAGGAGGCCATGAAGAAGGGTCACAATCCGCGAAAAAGGCAGATAATGCACAGAACCGAGCCTGTGGGAGTGGGGGTGCCAGGACGTTCCAGCCTGGGAGGGAGTGCAGTCTCAGTTACTCAACACATCCGAGAGAGGTATCACTTACTGAATTCCTCTAAGATTCAGTTTCTTCATCCATAAAATGGGAGCAGTGATGGAAATCGCATGGCTGCTGAAAGAAATGGATGTGGCCAGTTTTTTTTTTTTTTTTTTTTAAATAACAAATGCTCATCCTCCTGAATACTGGAGAGAGTACTACAGCATTGCAGAAAGAAGCTGGAGAGACACTGCCTGAAAAACAAGAACAAATGTCGGATACTGGGACACACGGACACACACACACACACACACACACACACACACACACACACACGCTATTGCCTGAGTCTCCATCAGAAAAGGGAGCGACCAGGTGAAGGGCCGTCATGGGCTTAAGAACATTTGTCTCTCCATCCTTCCTACAACTCTTCCGTATAACTGCGAGGTTCAAACATCCACTTTAGAAAGTTCTGTTCTTGGGGAAGGGCCTCTTCTCCCGCACCCCCTGCCAGAGAATTTTGGGTGGTGGACGCCCTCTGGCGGCTTTCAGAAGTGGAAGCAGCAGGAAGAGGCCACTCTTTCCCTTCCTAACGGCTAGCCCAAGTTTATCCAGCCTTTATGATGTGCCCAGTCGTGTTCTAACATTTTACTTCCATGATCTGACTTAATCTTCAAAACAGCCTTTTAAGGATTCTACAGTTTATGAAGTAGAGAGCTCACCAAGGGTGAGAGTAGTAGGGAAGGCTTTCTGGACGGGGCGCATCCTTGAGCTGGGAGATAAAGGACAAGTGGAATTTGGGGGATTTACAGGGAAGGAGAAGCAGGGCTGGGGAGGAGATGCAGGGATAATGAGACAGAGGGGATCTTTGGGGAAGGCATTTCTGATCAAGCTGCTAAATCCAATTTAGCTCAAGTGTTAATTGAGCACCTACTTTGTGTCAGCACCAAAGAGATTGCTGGGACTCTGTCCCAGTCCTGGAAATGCTTATAGTTTGGTGATGTGAGGTGAATAATGATGGGCACTCATAGTCTGGTGGTGGAGGTAAACATAATAAGATGACTACAATACTTGATCAGCCTCCAAGGTGCTGGGGACAGAGCCGGGCAGCACAAAGGATGGAGGGGTTTTTCTGGGTAGAGGGTACAGCCAGGTCAATAACCAGGAAGTCATCCCATCAATACCGCCTCCCCTTGAGGAGTCTCTTGAGGACCCCATCGCTGTCCCCAGGCCAATGGGGCTTTGGAATTCACCACCAATATGTAGAATGGAGGCCAGGGAGGGGTTAGTGACAGGAGATTGACTAAGAGTCAGTGCAGGCCAGGAGGCTGAGGATCTGGGATGCCCAGGCTCCTTCAACCTTGCATTACCTCATAAATCCTGCTGTTTGGTTTGGGTTGAGGGCTCCCTAGAGCTGTGGCCAGCAGAGCTGGCTTGGAATCTCTTCCTCTCTTTCTTTTATTTTTATTTTTGAGAGGGAGTCTTGCTCTGTTGCCCAGGCTGGAGTGCAGTGATGTGATCTCGTCTCACTGCAACCTTCACCTCCCAGGTTCAGGTGATTCTCCTGCTTCAGCCTCCCGAGTAGCTGGGATTACAGTTGCCTGCCACCATGTCAGGCTAATTTTTGTATTTTTAGTAGAGATGGGGTTTCACCATGTTGGCCAGGTTGGTTTGAACTGCTGACCTCAGGTGATCCACCCACCTTGGCCTCCCAAAGTGCTGGGATTACAGGCATGAGCCACCGCACCTGACCTCCTTCTCTCTTTCACTTTCTGTCTGGGAGAAGAGGGAGGCTAAATGTTTGAGATCCCCTGGGATTCTTGGGGGAGTCCCCTAAAGAGGTAGGGTGGCATTGGGCTGGGGGTTCCTTTCTGAACCCCTCACCGTCACCCAGAGGGCAGATATTTGGAACTGTGTCTCATGCAAAGAGCAGATGAGTTTTGCACTTTCTAACTGAATGACCTTGGACAAATCACATAATTTCTCTAAGTGAGCCTGAGTTTAACTATTTGGTAAGGCAGGTTAATACCCACCTATCCCTATAAGTTTGTTCTAATAATCAAATAAGACCATGTATGGGGAAGTCTTTGTATAAAGCTTTTTTCGAGGACCATCACAATGAAAGCTATTAAGGAAGAAAACCTCCTCTCGTGAATCACTCTTGGTGAGTTTTAGGAATTATGGGGAATAGAGATGGTTAAGAATTCTGGGGAAGAGTGTGGTGTTGATTTTCCTAAAACAGGAGATGGTAGGCTCCAGCATTCACAGCCTAGAGGATCTGATGTCAGTGCTTACCAGATTCTAAACAGATACCCAATATTCGAGGCACTTAGAGAAATAAGGCCCTCCCTAGAGAAACTTGGGCCCTCCCTTCATCTCCTTCCCTGGTGACTGCATTTGGTTACTGGGATGTTTGTGGGGCCATTGGCTGTACCTTTTATTGGGTCTCTGGACCCAGGACATATGAGCTATGTGGTACTACAGCCAGTGGATACCAAGTCAGCCGAGCAATCATCCCCAGAGATGGCCATGAGCAAGCTGAGGGGAGGTTCTGTGTGCTGCCCAGAGGGAATTCTGTCCTTGGTCCTGACAATTAAAAGTTTTAATTAAAGACTTGAATGAAAACATGGAAGCCATGTTTATCAGATCTACAGACTATGCAAGAACTGAGAGTTATATTTTAACAAAATAGAAAAAAAAAAAAAAAAAAAAAACAACAGGCTGGGAGCAGTGGCTCACGCCTATAATCCCAGCACTTTGGGAGGCCGAGGTGGGCAGATCACCTGAGGTTGGGAGTTCAAGACCAACCTGACCAACAAGGAGAAACCCCATCTCTACTAAAAATATAAAATTAGCCGGGCATGGTGGCACATGCCTGTAATCCCAGCTACTCGGGAGACTGAGGCAGGAGAATCACTTGAACCCGGGAGGCAGAGGTTGGTGAGCTGAGATTGCACCATTGCACTCCAGCCTGGGCAACAAGAGTGAAACCCCGTCAAAAAAAAAAAAAAGACATTTAATAGGGATAAGTGTAAAATTCCGCTTTTGGTTTCAAAAAATCAACAGCATGAGAAGAGGAGAATAAAGATCAGCTGAAGAGTAGGGCATGTCTAGCGAACAAGAAAGAGCTGGGGGTTTTAGAAGACTACAAGCTTGTTAGGAAGAAACCAATACTAAGTGGCTGTCTAAAAAAGTGAAAAGGATATAGGTGACTATAGATGTGAGCTGTCCAGTTGAGCAGTGGCAACATTCCCATTGTCCTCCACATCTGGGGTGTTGTACTGGACACTATATTTTAAGAGGAACCTTGATAGATTGGAGTTAATCCCAGAAGAAGATGACCAGATGGTAAGGGATCTTGGAATAATGTTTTTGTATTTTTAATTTTTAAATTTTTTAAATTTTATTTATTTATTTTGGAGACAGTCTCGCTCCATCATCCAGGCTGGAGTGCAGTGGTGTGATCTCGGCTCACTGCAACCTCTGCCTCCCTGGTTCAAGCGATTCTCAGTCTCCCAAGTAACTGGCACTACAAGCTTGTGCCACCATGCCCAGCTAATTTTTTTTGTGTTTTTTTTTTTTTTTAGTAGAGATGGGGTTTTCACCATGTTAGCCAGGCTGATCTCGAACTCCTGGCCTCAAGTGATCCACCTGCCTCAGCCTCCCAAAGTGCTGGGATTACAGGCATGAGCCACTGCGCCCATCCTGGAATAATGTTTGATGAAGACTTTCTGAATGAACTTGTGTCCAAGCTCTGAAACTAAAAATAATGGCCTCTGAGTAGCACACACACAGCCCAAAGGAAATTGCCAGCCCCCACCCTGAAGGCCTTCTCCCCACCCAAGTCTACATTAGAGAAGGCAGGTGGAATGTGAGGAGGCCATGACCAGCAGCACTGGAGTATGGAATGGCCAGCTCGGGATGGCAGGCTGTGGCTTTCCCTCCTCTGCTCAGAGGGCAAGGACAATGCTTACCAAGGAGAGTGCGTGCAGCCTCCCCAAGGAAGGACTCCTCAAGGCAGGGCCTGCCGAAGGACACACTGGCACGCCGTTCCAGGCCGGCTGTCTTTCAGGGTGGAGGACTTGCTCATCCACTCTCTTGGCCTCACCGAACAAGAGACACAGAGCCTAGAGAGAGATGAATGGGGAAAGGAGAGGGGCACAGGAGGAGACAGGTGAGGTTCTGTGGGCCAAGAGGACCCCAAAAAGGAGCCCCCATGGTGCAGCCGGTTCGGGTGTCACCACACCCAAAGGAGGCTCGCGTCTGAGGGAGGTTGACTGTAACACTAGGTAGGTGTCACCTACCCTGTGTCTTCCTCTCCTACAGAGGGGAAATAAGCCTCAGAGGGGGCTACAGGGGTAGGGGTGGGTGCAAAGAGCAGACCATTCCTCTCTCCAGTGCCAGTCTTTGGACCTGGGATCAAGCCTTGGCTAGCAAGTAATGAAGAGTGTTTTAATGGGATAGGAGATTGAAGTTTAAAAACTGGGTCAATTGAACTATGTAGGACTTGTGTAGCCCAAAGTGCCCAGAAAGCTCTGGAATCTGCCAAAAAGTCATTATAGGACAGGAGGGGGAGATACAACAGAACTCTGCAGGCAGTGGTCAGACAGATCTAAAACTCTTTCATTTTTGTTACCTCCCCTACCCCAACCTTCTTTGCCTCACAATGCATGGGCTAGGGCAGGGGCCAGGAAGTCGCTCTTGCCCTCATCCCTAGCTTAGCCCCTCCTCTGCTCTCCCTTCTTCTCCCTTTCCCTCCATTTCCCAGCTAGACAGGTCCCACCACTGGATGTGTGTGGCAAGGATAAGGTCAGCAATGAGTCTTAGAAAAGAGATGGAGAAAGGGAAACAAACGGGATGGAGACCAGGTGGCAGGGGATCCACTTTGAGAAGCTCTGTACCAAGGCATCTGGGAAGCAGGGAAAGGGAAGGGCCTCTTCTGGGCAGCCCGGCTGGGACCTGGGAGCTCTGCACCCAGGCTGGCCCCTGCCTTTCTGTCCTGCTTTTCCCCAGCCACAGAAGGGAGGCTTGGAGCTGACACCAGGAGGTGGGAATGTTCCTTCTCACTCCATTTTCTCCTTTCCCTACTGGAGGGATGATGGGACTGGCTTTCCTGCCCTCTCCTTCCCTTCATGTCCACAGCAGGAAGGGTGGCCTTCCCATTCTCTGTCCTGGGAGTAGAAACTAAGGAGCAGCCCAGTGGAGTGAAAAAAACATTGAACGAGGGCCAGGCGCGGTGGCTCAAGCCTGTAATCCCAGCACTTTGGGAGGCCGAGACGGGCGGATCACGAGGTCAGGAGATCGAGACCATCCTGGCTAACACGGTGAAACCCCGTCTCTACTAAAAAATACAAAAAACTAGCCGGGCGCGTTGGCGGGCGCCTGTAGTCCCAGCTACTCGGGAGGCTGAGGCAGGAGAATGGCGTAAACCCGGGAGGCGGAGCTTGCAGTGAGCTGAGATCCGGCCACTGCACTCCAGTCTGGGCGACAGAGCAAGACTCTGCCTCAAAAAAAAAAAAAAAAAAAAAAAACATTGAACGAGGAGACCTGTGTCACTATGGGATATCTGAACTAATCAAGTCACCCCTCTGGGTCTTGGTTTCCTTACTGATTTGTTATTTTTAATTTTACTTCCTTTTATTTTTTGAGACAGGATCTCACTGTGTCACCCAGGCTAGAGTGCAGTAGTGCAATCACGGCTTACTGCAGCCTTAACCTCCCAGGCTCAAGCGATCCTCCTGTTTCAACCTCCCAAGTAGCTGAGACTACAGGTACGTGCCACCACACCCAGCTAGTCTTTTGTTTTTTATTTTTGTAGAAAAGAGGTCTCACTATGTTGCCCTGGCTGATCTCAAACTCCTGAGCTCCAGCAGTCCTCCCACCTGGGCCTCCCAAAGTGCTAGGATTACAGGTATGAGCCACCGAGCCCAGCTTTTTTTCTTTTTGAGACAGGGCCTCACTCTGTCCCTCAGGCTGGAGTGTAGTGGTGCTGTCAGGGCTCACTGCAGCCTCGACCTCCCGAGCCCAAGTGATCCTTCCACCTCAGCCTCCCGAGTAGCTGGGACCACAGGTGCATGCCACTATACCCAGCTAATTTTGTTTATTTTTTGTAGAGATGGGGTTTCCCTATGTTGCCCAGGCTGGTCTTGAACTTCTGGGCTGAAGTGATCCACCCACCTCGGCCTCCCAAAGTGCTAGGATTACTGGTGTGAGCCACCTCACCTGGCCAAACAATATTTATTAAGCACCTGTTGAACACCAGGTGCACGGTAGGCACCCAATAAATGTTGCAAAGGAATCAAAGATGAGCGATATGGAGCCCTTCCCCAAGGAGCCTGTGGGTGTGTTAGAGGACAGGCCTGGGAGCCAGGGGGTGTGTCCCTTGTAGACAGGCAAGCATGAGCAAGGGAACCCAGAGGAGGAGGCAGGCATGGTGAAGGGAGGAACATGGGCCTTTGCCCTCTAGGCAGTGAGGAGCCATGAAGGGTTTTAACCTCAACCAAAGGGTAGCCTGGTCAGATTTGCATCTTAGAAAGATCATCTTGGAGGGTTGGGGTAGAGTGGCGAGTTAGAAGGCAGTTGCCACCAGCAAGGTTGGATGAGACCTGAGCCTAGGGGTGGAGAGGAGGGAAGAGACATGAGAATTTCTAGGCTGTGTGTGTTCCAGGATGAGTTAGATGTGGGGATGGAGGGAGGGGACAGGGAAGACTCCCAGGTATGTGGTTAAACCCTGGGGAAGGGGAGAGATAGTGGCATGGGGGAGATACAGCAGCTTCCAGATGTGCAGCTCTAGGGTTGAGGGCTGGGATAGAGATTTAGAAGGATGATGCCTGGTTAGGGTGGATAAAGGGCCACTGTGAGCATGGATGAGGTCGCAGAGGGTAAGGGTAAGGGTACAAAACAACAAGCTGTTCCCTTCTAACCCTAACTCTCTGAGTCTGTGGGGTTTTTTGTTTGTTTTGTTTTTGAGACAGAGTCTCACTCTGTTACCCAGGCTGGAGTGCAGTGGCGCAATCTTGGCTCACTACAGCCTCCGCCTCCTGGGTTCAAACAATTCTCCTGCCTCAGCCTCCCAACTAGCTGGGATTACAGATGCGTACCACCATGCCTGGCTAATTTTTGTATTTTTAGTAGAGACGGGATTTCACCATGTTGATCAGACTGGTCTCGAAGTCCTGACCTCAGGTGATCCACCTGCCTCAACCTCCCAGAAGTGCTGGGATTACAGGCATGAGCCACCACTCCCAACCTGGGTCTGTGGTTTTGATGAGCAACTTCAGAGAGGCAACCTGCCCACTTCCTCACTCAGCGCAGGTCTATTCGGCAGAAGGTAGTGGGGTCTGCTGGGGCATGGCCACCAGGGGCCATTATTGCCTCAAGAAAAGTTACATTCCATGGGAAACAATTTTTGAAAACCTTAAGATTTGCATAGTGAGACAGGTAATACCATCATCATTATCATCCAGTTTTCTACCTGAGGAAACAACTCAGAGAGATTGAGTAACCTATCCAGAATCACACAGCTAGAACTTGAACTTCACTTCTGACTCAGCCTGTACCTCCCCCTTTCTGGGAAAGAAGGCGATGTTGGGGGATCAGAGGATGAATCAGAGAGGAACTAGTAGGGAGCCTTCAGTATCTTTGCCATCCCTCATGCTCCTCCTACCATCTCACTCAGGGCCAGCTTAGCCCCGCTGGAGCCAGGAAATGACCAGCTCTGGATTCAAAACCCTCTCCCTAGGTTAAAATCTAGTCTTCCTATTCCATCACCACCCACCTACCTAGTTTTTGGGAGAAGTAAATAGAGAACTAAAGGCCAGGTGGGGCTGGGTTGGAGCTGAGATTAGGGGGCTAAGGTTAGGCTGGGCTGGGCTGGGCCGCCAGGAGAGGCTGAAGCTGAGGCCTATGTTTGGCAGTACCTCAGTGCCCTCCCACACTAAGCTCCCATTAGGGAGCTGACTGAACGTCCACCCTTATGCTCGCCTGATCACATCTCCAGGGCTGAGTGTGGCTCTGAACACCCCACTGAAGGAGGGCACAGATACCACAGTGTGCCGACGAGTGAAAGATGCATTATCCAGAAGCAGTGTGGCAAAGCTATTAAGAGTACAGGCGCTCGCCAGGAGTGGTGGCTCACGCCTGTAATCCCAGCATTTTGGGAGGCCGAGGTGGGCAGATCACCTGAAGTCAGGAGTTTGAGACCAGCCTGGCCGATATAGCGATACCCCGTCTCTACTAAAAATACAAGAAATTAGCCGGGTGTGGCGGTGGGCGCCTGTAATCCCAGCACTTTTGGAGGCCGAGGCAGGAGAATGGCTTAAACCTGGGAGGCAGAGTTTGCAGTGAGCCGAGATCGAGCTGTTGCACTCTAGTCTGGGCAACAAGAGCAAAACTCTGCCTAAAAAATAAAAAATAAATAAAAATAAAAAAATGAGCACAGGTGCTGGAGGCAAACCTGAGTTTGAGTTCTGCTGGGGCACATAATCTTTCTGAGTCTCAGCTTCCTTATCTATAAAATGGGACAATAATACCCACCTCATCTGAGCAGAGAGCAATCACCCCTGTAAGGGACTGTGTCTATCTTATTCAAATTCCCTGTGCCTGATCCTCCACAGGTACTCCATGTATGCTTGTGAAATGAATAAATGAATGAATAAAGGGGTGTCTGGGTTGTTACCGACTGTGCTGCTGTGAACGCTCCTGCCTGTGCTCCTGGGCACATGCACATGCCCATTTCTCAGGTGCGACCTGGGAGGAAATTGCTGGTCGTAGGGAAAGCACATCTTCAGCTTCACCTAATAATGCCACATTGATTTGTGTTTGTTTGTTTGAGATGGAGTCTCGCTCTGTCACCCAGGCTGGAGGGCAGTGGTGCAATCTTGGTTACTGTAACCTCCGCCTCCTGGGTTCAGGTGATTCTCCTACCTCAGCCTCCTGAGCAGCTGGGACTACAGGCCCACACCACCACACACGGCAAATTTTTTGCATTTTTTTTTTCTTTTGGAGACAGTCTGGCTCTGTCGCCCAGGCTGGAGTGCAGTGGCGCAATCTCGGCTCACTGCAAGCTCCACCTCCCAGGTTCACGCCATTCTCCTGCCTCAGCCTCCCAAGTAGCTGGGACTACAGGTGCCCACCACTACACCTGGCTAATTTTTTGTATTTCTTTTTAGTAGAGATGGGGTTTCACTGTGTTGGCCAGGATGGTCTTGATCTCCTGACCTCGTGATCCACCCGCCTCAGCCTCCCAAAGTGCTGGGATTACAGGCGTGAGCCACTGGGCCTGGCCAATTTTTTTGTGTTTTTAATAGAGATGGAGTTTCACCATGTTGGCCAGGCTGGTCTCAAACTCCTGGCCTCAAGTGATCCACTTGCCTTGGTCTCCCAGAGTGCTGAGGTTACAGACATGAGCCACTGCACCTGGCCGTCACATTGTTGTATTTATTTATTTAAAGACAGAGTTTCGTTCTGTCATCCAGGCTGGAGTGCAGTGGCTCGATCTTGGCTCACTGCAACTTCCACCTCCCGGGTTCAAGCAATTCTTCTGCCTCAGCCTCCCAAGTAGCTGGAATTACAGGCGCTTGCCATGACGCCCAGCTAATTTTCTTGTATTTTTAGTAGAGATGGGGTTTCACCATGTTGGCCAGGCTGCTTTCGAAATCCTGACCTCAAGTGATCCACCCGCCTCGGCCTCCCAAAGTGCTAGGATTACAAGTGTGAGTCACCACGCCCGGCCCACATTGCTTTAAAAAGTGCTCATACCAGTGGCCGGGTATGATGGCTCATGCCTGTAATCCCAGCATTTTAGGAGGCTGGGGCAGGAGGATCACGAGGTCAGGAGTTTGAGACCAGCCTGGCCAACATGGTGAAACCCCATCTCTACTGAAAATACAAAAATTAGCTGGATGTGGTGGTACGTGCCTGTAATCCCAGCTACTGGGGAGGCTGAGCCAGGAGAATGGCTTGAACCTAGGAGGTAGAGGTTGTAGTGAGCTGAGACTGTGCCACTACACTCCAACCTGGGTGACAGAAGAAGACTGTCTCAAAAAAAAAAAAAGTGTTCATACCAATTTTCTCTCTCATAAGCAGTATACAGAGTTCTTGATGCTCCACATTGTCTTCGTACTGTGAGGCATTTAATTAATTAACTTATTTATTTATTTATTTATTTATTTATTTATTTATTTATTTTTTGAGACGGAGTCTCACTCTGTCGCCCAGGCTGGAGTGCAGTGACCAGATCTCAGCTCACTGCAAGCTCCGCCTCCCTGGTTTACGCCATTCTCCTGCCTCAGCCACCCGAGTAGCTGGGACTACAGGCGCCCGTCACCTCGCCCGGCTAGTTTTTTTGTATTTTTTAGTAGAGACGGGGTTTCACCATGTTAGCTAGGATGGTCTCGATCTCCTGACCTCGTGATCCGCCCGTCTCAGCCTCCCAAAGTGCTGGGATTACAGGCTTGAGCCACCGCGCCCGGCAACTTATTTATTTATTTATTATTTTTTGAGATGGAGTCTCGTTCTGTCACCCAGGCTACAGGGCAGCGACATGATCTTGGCTTGCAGCAACCTCTGACTCCTGGGTTCAAGTGATTCTCCTGCCTCAGCCTCCCGAGTAGCTGGGATTACAAGCTCATACCTCCAGGCCCAGCTAATTGTTTTGTATTTTTATTTTAATTTTTAATTTTTTAATTTTTGAGACAGAGTTTCGTTCTTGATGCCCAGGCTGGAGTGCAATGGCATGATCTCGGCTCACTGCAACCTCCGCCTCCCAGGTTCAAGAGATTCTCCGGCCTCAGTCTCCTGAGTAGCTAGGATTACAGGCATGTGCCACCACACCCCACTAATTTTGTATTTTTAGTAGAGACAGGGTTTCTCCATGTTGGTCAGGCTGGTCTCAAACTCCCGACTTCAAGTGATCCACCTGTCTCGGCCTCCCAAAGTGCTGGGATTACAGGTATAAGCCACCATGCCAGGCAGTGCTGTGAGACTTGTAAATTTGTCACAATTGTGAAGTATGTTCACTTAATACAACTGTGGAAATATATTAAATGATGAAAATTGCAAACATCACGTGAGCAGGAAAAGCAAGCTGCAGTAAAATATGCACAGTGGATGCCACTTATTTAAACGTCTAAAACCCTGCCAAACCAAACAATATGTTATTTATAGATACTTACATATGTAGTCTTTGTGTGTGTGTGTGTGTGTGTGTGTGTGTATATATATTTTTTATTTTTTAGACATGGTCTTGCTTTGTCTCTCAGGCTGCAATGCAGTGGCAAGATCACAGCAGCCTTGACTTCCTGGGCTCAAATGATCCTCCCACCTCAGCACCCGCCGAGTAGCAGGGACTACAGGGGCACACCACCATGCCCAGCTAAATTTTATATATATTTTTTAGAGATAGGATCTCACTATATTGCCCAGGTTTGTCTAGAACTCTTGGGGTCAAATAACCTGCCCACCTTGGTCTCTCAAAGTGCTAGGATTACAGGCATGAGCCAGCACACCTGGCGGCAAAATATTTTTTTAAATTATTTTTTATTTTTAAAATTATTTCTGGCCGGGCGCGGTGGCTCAAGCCTGTAATCCCAGCACTTTGGGAGGCCGAGACGGGCGGATCACGAGGTCAGGAGATCGAGACCATCCTGGCTAACACGGTGAAACCCCGTCTCTACTAAAGAATACAAAAAGCTAGCCGGGCGAGGTGGCGGGTGCCTGTAGTCCCCACTACTCGGGAGGCTGAGGCAGGAGAATAGCGTAAACCCAAGAGGCAGAGCTTGCAGTGAGCTGAGATCCGGCCATTGCACTCCAGCCTGGGCGAC